>NC_091443.1:18983924-19276424 GCF_964237555.1 Oryctolagus cuniculus | reverse complement strand
CACACAGAAACATAAAGTGAAAAATAATAGATGATTTTTTAAATGATGATGAAATCAGATCAGACCTATTGTCATGTTTAATCCCAGTGAGTGTCAAGTTGGGAATTGATAATTTCTTCTTTTTGTTTTTTTAACAGAAGATCAGTTTAGTATACATTAAGTAAAGATTTCAACAGTTTGCACCCCCATAGAAACAAAAAGTGAAATATACTGTTTGAGTACTCGTTATAGCATTAAGCCTCAATGTACAGCACATTAAGGACAGAGATCCTACATGAGGAGTAAGTGCACAGTGACTCCTGTTGTTGACTTTACCAATTGACACTCCTGTTTATGGCATCAGTAATCTCCCTATGCACCAGTCATGAGTTTCCAAGGCTATGGAAACCCCTTGAGTTCTCCGACTCTTATCTTGTTTAGACAAGGTCATAGTCAAAGTGGAGGTTCTCTCCTCCCTTCAGAGAAAGGTACCTCCTTCTTTGAAGACCTGTTCTTTCCACTAGGATCTCACTCACAGAGATCTTTCATTTAGGTGTTTTTTTTTGTTTGTTTGTTTGTTTTGCCAGAGTGTCTTGGCTTTCCATGCCTGAAATACTCTCATGGGCTTTTCAGCCAGATCCGAATGCCTTTAGGGCTGATTCTGAGGCCAGAGTGCTGTTTAGGACATCCGCCATTCTATGAGTCTGCTGAGTATCTCGCTTCCCATGTTGGATCACTCTCCCCTTTATTTATTCTATCGGTTAGTGTTAGCAGGTACTAGACTTGTTTATGTGCTCCCTTTGACTCTTAGTCCTTTCATTATGATCAACTGTGAACTGAAATTGATCACTTGGAATAGTGAGCTGGCATTGGTACATGCCACCTTGATGGGATTGAATTGGAATCCCCTGGTATGTTTCTAACTCTACCATTTGGGGCAAGTCAGCTTGAGCATGTCCCAAATTATACATCTCTTCCCTCTCTTATTCCCACTCTTATGTTTAACAGGGATCACATTTCAGTTAATTTTCAACACTTAAGAATAACTGTGTATTAATTACAGAATTAAACCAGTCATATTAAGTAGAACTGACAAAAAAAAAAAACTACTAAGAGGGATAATGTATTAAGTTGTTCATTAACAGTCAGGGCTATGTTGATCAAGTCACTGTTTCTCATAGTGTCCATTTCACTTCAACAGGTTTCCTTTTTGGTGTTTAGTCAGTTGTCACCGATCAGGGAGAACATATGATATTTGTCCCTTTGGGACTGGCTTATTTCACTCAGCATGATGTGTTCCAGATTCCTCCATTTTGTTGCAAATGACTGGATTTCGTTGTTTCTTACTGCGGTATAGTATTCTAAAGAGTACATATCCCATAATTTCTTTATCCAGTCTACCATTGATGGGCATTTAGGTTGGTTCCAGGTCTTGGCTATTGTGAATTGTGCTGCAATAAACATTAGGGTGCAGACCGCTTTTTTGTTTGCCAATTTAAATTCCTTTGGGTAAATTCCAAGGAGTGGGATGGCTGGGTCGAACGGTAGGGTTATCTTCAGGTTTCTGAGGAATCTCCAGACTGACTTCCATAGTGGCTTGACCAGTTTGCATTCCCACCAACAGTGGGTTAGTGTCCCTTTTTCCCCACATCCTCGCCAGCATCTGTTGTTGGTAGATTTCTGTATGTGAGCCATTCTAACTGGGGTGAGGTGAAACCTCATTGTGGTTTTGATTTGCATTTCCCTGATTGCTAATGATCTTGAACATTTTTTCATGTGCCTGTTGGCCATTTGGATTTCCTCTTTGAAAAATGTCTATTGAGGTCCTTGGCCCATCTCTTAAGTGGGTTGTTGGTTTTGTTGTTGTGGAGTTTCTTGATCTCTTTGTAGATTCTGGTTATTAACCCTTTATCTGTTGCATAGTTTGCAAATATTTTTTCCCATTCTGTCGGTTGTCTCTTCACTCTCCTGACTTTCTTTTGCAGTACAGAAACTTCTCAATTTGATGCAATCCCAATAGTTGATTTTGGCTTTGACTGCCTGTGCCTCCCGGGTCTTTTCCAGAAATTCTTTGCCTGTGCCAATATCTTGAAGGGTTTCTCCAATGTTCTCTAATAACTTGATGGTGTCAGGTCGTAGATTTAGGTCTTTAATCCATGTTGAGTGGATTTTTGTGTAAGGTGTAAGGTAGGGGTCTTGCTTCATGCTTCTGCACGTGGAAATCCAATTTTCCCAGCACCATTTATTGAATAGACTGTCCTTGCTCCAGGAATTGGTTTTAGATCCTTGATCAAATATAAGTTGGCTGTAGATGTTTGGGTTGATTTCTGGTGTTTCAATTCTGTTCCATTGGTCTATCCATCTGTTTCTGTACCAGTACCATGCTGTTTTGATTACAACTGCCCTGTAGTATGTCCTGAAATATGGTATTGTGATGCCTCTGGCTTTGTTTTTGTTGTACAAGATTGCTTTAGTTATTCGAGGTCTCTTGTGCCTCCATATGAATTTCAGCACCATTTTTTCTAGATCTGAGAAGAATGTCTTTGGTATTTTGAATGGTATTGCATTGAATGTATAAATTGCTTTTGGGAGAATGGACATTTTGATGATATTGATTCTTCCAATCCATGAGCATGGAAGATTTTTCCATTTCTTGGTATCCTCTTCTATTTCTTTCTTTAAGGTTTTGTAATTCTCATCGTAGAGATCTTTAACGTCCTTGGTTAAGTTTATTTCAAGGTATTTGATTGTTTTTGTAGCTATTGTGAATGGGATTGATCTTAGCAGTTCTTCCTCAGCCATGGCATTGTCTGTGTATACAAAGGCTGTTGATTTTTGTGCATTGATTTTATACCCTGCTACTTTGCCAAAATCTTCTATGAGTTCCAATAGTCTCTTAGTAGAGTTCTTTGGGTCCCCTAAATAAAGAATCATGTCATCTGCAAAGAGGGATAGTTTGAGTTCTTCCTTCCCAATTTGAATCCCTTTAATTTCTTTTTCTTGCCTAATAGCTCTGGCTAGAACCTCCAGAACTATATTGAATAGCAGTGGTGAGAGTGGACATCCCTGTGGTACCAGATCTCAGTGGAAATGGTTCCAACTTTTCCCCATTCAATAGGATGTTGGCTGTGGGTTTTTCATAGATTGCTTTGATTGTATTGAGGAATGTTCCTTCCATACCCAGTTTGCTTAGAGTTTTCATCATGAACGGGTGTTGTATTTTATCAAATGCTTTCTCAGCGTCTATTGAGATAATCATATGGTTTTTCTTCTGCAGTCTGTTGATGTGGTGTATCACATTGATTGTTTCATGCACATTGAACCTTCCCTGCATCCAGGGATAAATCCCACTTGGTCTGGGTGGATGATCTTTCTGATGTGTTATTGCATTCTATTGGCGAGAATTTTATTGAGGATTTTTGCATCTATGTTCATCAGGGAGATTGGTCTGTAATTCTCTTTCAGTGCTGCATCTTTTTCCAGCTTAAGGATTAAGGTGATGCTGGCTTCATAGAAAGAATTTGGGAGGATTCCCTCTTCTTCGATTGTTCTGAATAGTTTGAGAAGAATTGGAGTCAGTTCTTCTTTAAATGTCTGGTAGAATTCAGCAGTGAATCCATCTGGTCCTGGGCTTTTCTTTGTTGGGAGGGCCTTTATTAGTGTTTCAATTTCTGTTTCAGTTATGGGTCTGTTTAGGTTTTCGATGTCTTCCTGGTTCAATTTAGGTAGGTTGCATGTGTCCAGGAATCTATCCATTTCTGATAGGTTTCCCTGTTTGCTGGCATACAAGTCCTTGTAGTAATTTCTGATGATTCTTTTTATTTCTGTGGTGTCTGTTGTTACATTTCCTTTTTCATCTCTGATTTTATTGATTTGGGTCTTTTCTCTTCTTTTTTCAGTTAGTTGGGCCAATGGGGTGTCAATTTTGTTTATTTTTTCAAAAAACCAGCTCCTCGTTTGGCTGATTTTTTGTAATGTTTCTTTGGATTCAATACTGTTGATTTCTTCTCTGATTTTAATTATTTCTCTTCTCCTACTAGATTTGGGTCTGGTTTGCTGTAGGTTTTCTAGATCCTTGAGGTGAATTGACAGCTCATCTATTTGGTGCCTTTCCAATTTCTTGATGTAGGCACCTATTGATATAAACTTTCCTCTTAACACTGCTTTTGCTGCGTCCCATAAGTTTTGGTATGTTGTGCTGTTATCCTCATTTACTTCCAGAAAGTTTTTGATTTCTCTTTTAATTTCTTCCATGACCCATTGTTCATTCAGGAGCATGTTGTTCAATCTCCACGTGTTTGTGTATGCTCTAGGGATTCCTGAGTTGCTAATTTCCAACTTCATTCCTTTATGGTCTGAGAAGCTGCATGGTATGATTCTAATTCTTTTGAATTTGCTGAGACTTGCTTTATGGCCTAGTATGTGGTCAATCCTAGAGAAGGTTCCATGTACTGCTGAGAAGAATGTAAAATCTTTAGCTGTAGGATTGAAAGTTCTGTATATATCTGTTAGATCCATTTGGGCTATAGTGTCGTTTAAATCTACTGTATCCTTGTTGATCTTCTGTCCTGTTGATCTGTCTATTTCTGAGAGTGGAGTATTGAAGTCCCCCAGTACTATTGTATTGTAGTCTAAGTCTCCCTTTAAGTCCCTTAACGAATCTTTTAGATAAACAAGTGCCCTGTAGTTAGGTGCATATACATTGATAATTGTTATATCTTCCTGTTGAATTGATCCCTTAATCATTATGTAGTGTCCCTCTTTGTCTCTCTTAACGGTTTTTGTGGTAAAGTTTATTTTGTCTGATATTAAGATGGCTACGCCCGCTCTTTTTTCATTTCCGTTGGCATGGTATATCTTTTTGCAGCCTTTCACTTCAGTCTGTATGCATCTTTGTTGGAAAGATGTGTTTCTTGTAAGCAGCAAATAGATGGGTTTTGTTCCTTAACCCAATCAGCCAATCGGTGTCTTTTAACTGGACAGTTCAGTCCATTCACGTTCAACGTGACTAATGATAAGTGGTAACTTTGCCCTGCCATTTGCCAAAGATAAGTTCTAATGTATGCTTTGAATTCCCTGTAATCTTTTGCTGTGAGCTTTCCTTCCTTGGTTTCCTTCCTTTACCTTCTTTCATATTGATGACCGTGTTTCTGTGTTTCTGTGTGTAACACATCTTTAAGCATCTTTTGCAGGGCTGGACGAGTGGCAACAAATTCTTTCCATTTCTGTTTGGTATGAAAAGTCTTTATTTCACCTTCATTCACAAATGATAGCTTTGCAGGATATAATATTCTGGGCTGGCAGTTGTTCTCTCTTAGTACCTGGGCTATATCTCGCCATTCCGTCCTAGCTTGTAGGGTTTCTGATGAGAAGTCAGCTGTGAGTCTGATTGGAGATCCTCTGAGAGTAATTTGACGTTTCTCTCTTGCACATTTTAGGATCTTTTCTTTATGTTTCACTGTGGAGAGTTTAATTACAACATGTCGTGGTGAGGATCTCTTTTGGTCATGTTTATTAGGGGTTCTGTGAGCTTCCTGTACTAGGATTTCTCTGTCCTTCTCCAAACCTGGGAAATTTTCTGCTAATATCTCACTAAAAAGGCCTTCTAATCCTTTCTCCCTCTCCATGCCTTCAGGAACTCCTAGAACCCGAATGTTGGGTTTTTTAATAGTATCCTGAAGATTCCTGACAATATGTTTTAGATTTCTAATTTCCTCTTCTTTTCTTTGGTCTGACTGTATCCTTTCCTGTTCTCTGTCTTCTAAGTCCGATATTCTCTCTTCTGCTTCACCCATTCTGTTTGTAAGGCTCTCTATTGTGTTTTTCATTTGATCTATTGAATTCTTCACTTCATTATGATTTCTCGTCACTATCCCAGTTTCCTGTTGTACTAGTTGTTTCGTTTCATTTTGATTCCTCCTTAATATTTCATTTTCACGAGAGAGATTTTCTATCTTGTCCATTAAGGATTTCTGTAGTTCAAGAATTTGTTTTTGAGAACTTCTTAATGTTCTTATCAATTTTTTGAGATCTGCTTCTTGCATTTCTTCTATCTCATCATCTTCATAATCTTGAATTGGGGTGTCTTTTTCATTTGGGGGCGTCATGGTGACTTCCTTGTTTCTATTACCTCGGTTTTTGCGTTTGTTATTTGGCATATTGGAGATATTTGGTTTCTTCACTGTGGTGCTTTTTCTTGTTATACTATGACTCTAGATTAAGTGGACTGTCTGTTTTTGATGGAGCCTTAGAGGCTTGAGATGGGTGTGGCCTGAGAGCTCTGTTTGGTGTGCCAAAGGTGACACTCCCAGGTTAGGCGTGGTAGATCTCTCTGTCTCTCTTTCTTTCTTTTTTTGATTCAAAAGGGAAGTAATTCCGCACAGCTGAACGAAGTTGGAGGTAGTTAGCAGGCAAATGATATACCCACAGGAGCCAGAGATCGGAAGCTCTTTCCCAAGGACCACACAGGGAATCTGTTCTGCCCTCAGTGTGGGCTCAGATTGTCCTTCATTCTCCCACTGGGTTGCCAAAGTTACGGAATTGTAGCATCTCTGGAGAGTACTCACGTGAATTCCGTGAGTTCTCTCCCCACCGTCTCTTTTTTCACAGTCTCAGTTCAGTAGCACCACAAATTTACTAGGTCCTAATCTCCTGTTAATTCGCCCCACCCAGAGTCAGGTTTTTCTGCTAGGCTCAGGGCCGGTGCAGACCTGAGGTCACTCTGCTTATGACGTATGTCCAAAATGGCGCCTGCTCTTTGTCTTGCTTGCCCTTGAGAGGTGAGCGGAGAGAGAGAAACCCGTGTCCGTACCAGTCACCTTTTTTCTCTCTCTCTCTCTCTCTCTTCCAGTTAGCCTGGTGAACTTTCCCCCCGCCCCGGGGGTCGTTCCCTCTAGTCTCCTCTCTCCGCTTGCCTGCCGGTGTCTCGGGCTATTGAGGTTCGGCTCACCTCGCGTTCCTGCACTGGTGTGTTGGGTCTGTTGTTGGTGTCCCGAACTGTGGGCTCCCACACTCTCCATGCAGGTCCACTGTGAATCACTAGTTCTGGAAGAGTTTCCTCTGCTGTTTCTTCCCCTACTCTTCCTTGAATCTGCAGTATCTCCACTTTTATTAAACTGTCTCTCCCCGGACTATCAGTGTGCTCCCTTCCTATTCCGCCATCTTGCCTCTCCAATGAATCTCCGTGATATGGTTTTGAGCACTTATGCTGAGCCGCCCTACTGGGAGAGCTATGCAATCGGAGCGTTACAACTATGAGCAGAAGATCTGCACATAACCAGAAGGACAACCAAACTCTGATTCATGATACCCCTGTGTTAAGCAAAATTAGACTTTGCCCAATACCTGTAGAACAGAAGAGCTCATAACATCTCTTGGCATGTCATTTCATCTACGCACAATGAGGTACCTGTGCTTAGGATGTTCTCATTTGGAACTTTTTGGGGCCTGATTTCTTCTGCCGAGACAGAGGCCATTTTTTCTTGCCATTCTCCCTTCTTCTCCAGGGTAACTCAGAGCAAGGTGACCAGTACTGCATGTTGTAAAGGAGTGAATCACAGCGCCAGGAAGAGTGCATTCTAGTGTCAGCTCTTCCTCTGGTTAGCAAGAATAGTTCCTCCCTTTTTCATTCACCTCTTGCACACAAAAGGCATTGTATGAAACACTTTACACAACCCAAGTGAAGGCAACAGACTGAGTGATTAAGAGCTTGGGGCCGGCGCCGCGGCTCACTAGGCTAATCCTCCGCCTAGCGTCACTGGCACAACGGGTTCTAGTCCCGGTCGGGGCGCCGGATTCTGTCCCAGTTGCCCCTCTTCCAGGCCAGCTCTCTGCTGTGGCCAGGGAGTGCAGTGGAGGATGGCCCAAGTCCTTGGGCCCTGCACCCCATGGGAGACCAGGAGAAGCACCTGGCTCCTGGCTTTGGATCAGCACAGTGCGCCGGCCGCGGCGGCCATTGGAGGGTGAACCAACGGCAAAGGAAGACCTTTCTCTCTGTGTCTCTCTCTCACTGTCCACTCTGCCTGTCAAAAAAAAAAAAAAAAGAACTTGGACTTAGGAGCTAGCTGTTTGCTTGGAATGCTGGTTCCATAATTTTCTGGTTGTGTAACTTTGGCCTCCCCAAGTCTAAGTTTTTTTGGACTGTAAAAAGGGTAATAATAATAATAGTGCTTGCCTCCTAGGGTTATAGCAGTATAAGGGAGTTAATATGTGTGCAGTTAATATGTGTGAATGATTGGCATGCCAGATGCTTCTAAGTTCATTACTAACATAACAGTAATAATAAGAGTAGAAGTAAAGCTTCAAACTCGAAGAAGGCAGCTTTTACTCCTATTTCAAGGGTAAGGAAGCAGTGGTGCAAAGCAGCTTCTAAGATACTAAGAGATGGAATTGGGACTAAAAACCACGACCTTACCCACAGCTCCTCCTTGGACCTGTTTCCTCAACTGTGACATAGGGCACAAGGCAGGCTCTGCAGCCCCTCTCAAACCTGACATCCTACGTACCCATGGCTTTCTGCCCCTGACCTCTGCATACATCGGCCTCTCCTCTCTTCTCAAAGGCCTTATCACTTCCAACATTGTTTTTTTAAACATTGAGAGTTCACTTTTTTTTTATTTGACAGGTAGAGTTATAGACACAGAGAGAGAGAGACAGAGAGAAAGGTCTTCCTTCCGTTGGTTCACTTTCCAAATGGCCGCTACAGCCGGCACTGTGCCGATCTGAAGCCAGGAGCCAGGTGCTTCTTCCTGGTCTCCCATGTGGGTGCAGGGCCCAAGGACTTGGCCATCCTCCACTGCCCTCCTGGGCCACAGCAGAGAGCTCGCACACGTCTTTTTTTTAAGATATATTTTAATTATTTGAAAGTCAGAATTAAATAGATAAGGAGAGGCAGAGAGAGAGAGAGACAGAGACACAGAGAGAGAGACAGAGAGAGGAGAGAGAGAGGTCTTCCATCTGTTGGATCACTCTCCAATTGGCTGCAATGGCCAGAGCTGCGCCAATCTGAAGCCAGGAGCCAGGAACTCCTTCTGGGTCTCCCACATTGGTGCAAGGGCCCAAGGACTTGGGCCATCTTCTACTGTTTTTCTGGGCCATAGCAGAGAGCTGGATCGGAAGTGGAGCAGCCAGGACTCGAACTGGCACTCATATGGCACACAGTTTCATATGGTTTATAACATTGTGCCAATTCTCCCCACCTCAATTTAGCATTGAATTTTGGAGACCTTCCCATATCAGTAACTGAGAACTACTTTATTATCATTGTTGGAAATGCATTATTTCACTGTGGATATACTCAATTAATTACTCCCCTATGAACGGACATTAAAGTTGTTTTCTTGGGCACAGGGGTAAATATTTTTCTAGGGTAAATAACAAGGTGGGTTTTCTGGGTTATAGGACATCACATTATATAACTGCACTATTTTTTATTTATTTAATTTTTAATTTTTAATTTTTATTTTTTGACAGGCAGAGTGGACAGTGAGAGAGACAGAGAGAAAGGTCTTCCTTTGCAGTTGGTTCACCCTCCAATGGCCGCCGCGGCCGGCGCACCATGCTGATCCAAAGCCAGGAGCCAGGTGCTTCTCCTGGTCTCCCATGGGGTGCAGAGCCCAAGCACTTGGGCCATCCTCCACTGCACTCCCTGGCCACAGCAGAGAGCTGGCCTGGAAGAGGGGCAACTGGGACAGAATCTAGTGCCCCGACCGGGACTAGAACCCGTTGTGCCAGTGCCGCAAGGCGGAGGATTAGCCTATTGAGCCGCAGTGCTGGCCTACTATTTTTTATGTTAGTTCTTATCTCTAAGCTCAGCCTAGCTTATGTCCAGGGTGAAAGCCGTATTTCTATCAGGAGTTCTACTTGAGTTAATGATTCACCTCCTCTCAGGATGGCAGCTCATTTGTCTGAGTTCCTGATTTTGCTCACTTCCACGTCTCACTGATTTTCCCTGGTTTTCCCCAGACCTGAGTCTCTGAATCCTCTGTGTGCATCCCTGAGACAAACAGGATCTACCTGCTGGGATCACCTCCAATTACTGCTCTTCCCTCTTTCCCAGGAGGCACAAGCTGTTGGCCCCTGCTCTAACCTTGACTTAGAGGATTCTAGTTCCACCTGTCCTTTTTCCTTCATCTAGGGTACTGGTGTCAACAGGTCCCATGACAGCCCACATTATCCCGCTCCAGCTATGAGATTCACACCTTAAAATGACCCTTTTCAGGCCTCTTTCCCTGTTGTGAAGCTTTGTGTGGACACAGACACTTCCTGGCCTGGAGGTTGCCACACTCATACAAAATAACCAGGTTCCACATTGCACACAATCCTGATCATCTTCAATTTCTAATCACATCTCTGGTTTTTTTCCTCCTGGTGTAAAAATTTCCTTTTTCCCCTATTCTTTGATATTCTTCAAGGCTGTGTCTTTGCCCGATTATTCTTTCTAAGCACTCATGTCTTCAATATTTACCTACTCTTACTTACCTTAGTAGGCTTGAATAGAGTTTATTTATAGGTTTACATATCCAATCTTGACTCTGCTCTGTGCTCCATCCCCACATTTCCGGTTGTCTCTGTACATCTCATTTGGTTGTTTCCCATCAATTTAATTCCCATATGTCTGAACCCAACACCATCATCTGCTACCATCCTACCCCATCTGCTCCCTTTCCAGCTTCCCCCATCTCTGTAAATGGCACAACATTTTCCTAATCTCTGTAATGACACCACATTTTCCAAGAAATCGTGAAATTACATCTGACTTATTGCTTTCAACCCTTCAGTGGATCCTACTTTTTCTCCTCTAAAAATAACGCCATGGGAGACTTCTGTTTGAAAAGTGGACTGTAAAGTTGTGTTGATTTCTTCTGCTTTCCGAGACATCACGAAGATGCCAGAAAGGTACGTTTTCAAAGGCAAAAATGTGTACTGGAAAGGGAGTAGAGAAAATGACAAGTTGAAAAATAGATGACTAAATGATAATTGGCTTAGAAAACCTGGAAAAGCTAAACTAGAAGCCATGAGCAAAAAGATCCTAGAAGCATCCCAATTTTTATGTTGCAGAAATCTCAGTGACCCAGAAGTTGGAGACATTCAGTACATGAAGATGTAGCAGGAAAGGAGGGCTAAAGAGAAGAATAATTGGAAAGGCTTTCTTAATGCAGTTAGACTCCTAGCTGCAGTTCCCCAATCCTCCCCACTCCAGACAAACGTTAGAGGTTACTTCTCTAAGCAGTGGATTACTGGCCTGGGAATACCAGTAATTGTTGCAGGTGGCTGCTGTATCAAATATGGGATGATCAATTAGAAGTTTATATATTGAGGTCAGAGACCATGGTCTCTTTTCTTTTTCCAAAGCTCAAGCTTCTTTAAGGCAGGCAATGGAGACTTACTGAGAGATATTATCATGGGGGACACTATTTTTTAAAAGCATTAGAGTATAATAAATATAAGTGTGCATTGTTAAACTATACTAAGGCCAAGCTTTCTTTGAATTCAGATACCACTTTACAAATGTCTTTGCCATTTTAGTATGAATATCAGATATCCCTGCATAATGGTGCAAAAAATCCAATATTTATATTTTCACGTGTTTGGATTCTTGGGAAGTAGTTCTACATTATGTGTTTAATACGACTCACTGCCAACCCTTTTAAATACCATCCTTCCTCAAACTGTGCATATTTAAGACCAATATTTCCTTGGTCCTAGGCCAGATATCATTAAAATTAAAAAAAACTAGATAATGTTGCCTAGGTTGTTGGGATGTCTGATTTTTGGACTAGTAACTAACTCTACGTCTATTTAGCAATGGCATTGCTCCATCCCTTCATTCCCATAAAGACAGAATGGTTATAGCTCAAGCATAAAGCTCGTTTGGTCAAAGACAAGCTGTTGTTGGCACAAAAGGATTCTGGTTTGCTGAATGAAGCAGTGAGAAAGTAGGGAATTCTGGTAATTGATTTGTCTTGAGAAATGCCAAACTTTACCCTCCAGTTCAGCGAGAGACAGAGCTCGGGTGGTAGCTGTTTCCCCGGAATCTGAACATTATCTCATTGGAATTACCTGTGTTGGAGGGACTCAGCAGCTTTAGAGCTGAGCACACTTCCTCATTTGTAATCCTTGCCTTGAATAGCTTTCTTGCAGTTTTAAATTTTGTCTGATAACAGGAGAAAAATTATTGATGTTAAACTACGCGAGAGAGTAAGATAATAGATCAGTCCTTTGCTCTTTATCTGTAGAACACAGTACTCTGCTGCAGGTGGTAGCTTCTATGTAAGGTCAGGGAATATATCAGATCCCCCAGACAGGAGCTGAAATATGACCTCTTCAGCATGACCAATGGCCCAGGGTCTGGGAGCCTGTTTACTGGTTACAATCACGTTCCAGAGGCTGCTGCTGTACTACAGTGATTGCAATCCACAAATGATTTGTGAAGAGCGTTGTCTGAGCATGCTGGAGCTACAGCAATTTATTCTGCTTCTTTCTCATCTGCCCTATTTCATTGAGGTGTAGTTTACAAACAACACAATGCATACATTTTAAATATCCATCTCAACAAGCTTGGACAGATTCATACACCTGGGTGACTCTCACCTCAGTCAACGTACAGAATATTATAATCACTGCGGAGTCCCCTTGTGTCTTTTCCTAGCCATTCTTCTTCCCCATCCCATGCACCTTTGGCCTCACATCACCCCTGGTTGATGTGCTGTTGTCCGCATACATGAAGTTTGCTCTTTCGGGAGTTTCATGAGATAACATGTTAGACACTTTTTGTGTCTAACTTTTTGTGTCTATGGCTCAGCATGTTTTGAGATTCATCCATATTGATGTATGTGTGTGCAATTACTCATTTTTGGTATTATCATATTTTATCATATGAATATACTGTAATTTGTTTATTCATTCACCTGTTAATGGGGTTGCTTTAGCTATTATCATTGGCTGTTCTGACCAGAGCTGCCATGAAGATTCATGTACAAGTCTCTATGTGGACACAGGCTTGATTCCGTTTGAGTAAATGCCTAAAAGTAGAATTGCAGAGTCAGATGTTGAGTGTATATTCTACTTTTTGAGAAATTGCAACTGATTTTCAAAGTCATTGTACTATTTTATGTTCCTACTGTCAGTTGCTCTATATCTTGTCAACATCTGATATTTTCAGCCACTTAAATTTAGTTATTTTAATGAATTTGTAGTGTTATCTCATTGTTATTTTAATTTTCATTTCAATTTGTTTATTTTAGACCCATCTACTCTCTTGGGTGAAGTATCTATACAAATCCTTTGCCCATTTAAAATTTTATTTTCTTGGGGCTGGCACTGTGGCATAGTGGGTAAAACTGCTGCCTGCAGTGCCAATATCCCATATGGGCACCGGTTCGAGTCCCAGCTGCTCCACTTGTGATCCACCTCTCTTTTGTGACTTGGGAAAGCAGTAGATTATGGTCCAAGTCCTTGGGCCCCTGCACTCACATGGAAGCCCCAGAAGAAGCTCCTGGCTCCTGGCTTCAGATTGGCTCAGCTCTGGCCATTGTGGCCATGTGGGGAGTGAACCAGTGTATGGGAGACCTCTCTCTCTCTCTGCCTCTGCCTCTCTATAATTCTGTCTTTCAAATAAATAAATAAATCTTTCCCAATTTTAGTATATGTGCTGCTGAAGTGAGCACATAAATAAATCTTTTTTTTAATTTAAAATTTTTCTTATTAAAATTTTTTGTCTTCTTATTCTTGGGTTCTAGGTGTTCCTTATGTATTCTGGATAAAGGCCTCCTTATCAGAAATACACATTGTAAATAATTTCTCCTATTCTGTAGGTTGCCTTTTCATTTTAATAGGACCTTTTCAAAAGGAAGTTTTGAACTTTCAGTTAAATTTAAGCTGTCAAGGTTTGTTTGTTTGCTTTTGGTATTCTGGGAAATCTTTGTCTAATATTTTTAAAAGTGTCTTTAATTGATCAAAATGAATTATTTACAGATGATCTGTCTACATACTTAGAAAGAATAAGTCAATGACTTTAATCACTATGAGAGCTAATGAGAAAATTAAGCAGAGAGACCTGAATGAGATCCTGATCTCCAGTCAGGGAGCTGGCAGAATGACCCCATGCCCAGTGGGTGGCTGGAGAGGCTTGATGAAGGGCTGACTAACACAGGGGTGGGCAGGGTTAAACATTCCAACAGCAGGAATCCATCACTGGCCCCAGGTTGAAAGTCAAAGAGGGAGGTAATTTCTAGAACCCAAGGAGATTTATAGCTATTGGAGAGGTCTATTTGCCAAGAATGGTGGGTTTTGATAGAGCAAAACAGCCATTGCCAACCCAGGATTCTCTTATCCTTCGAATTTTCTCTCAGTGCCTCCCATTCATGCCAAACTCCCCGGGATCTGATGGCAAGGAAGCCAGGTTAACACAGCCCATGCTCAGCGTCTCAGAGCTGAGTGTTGGTGCATTGGTGTGAGGGACTCAAATAGGTTAGGGGGAAATCTCAACTTCCAGTTTAATGGCTTTGCTTACTGGTGGAACTATTTCTCCCTTGGGCAGTGTGTCTTACAGACCTACTAAGCTCAAAGTTGCCACATCAACAGAAAGAGCAAAAAATTTCTTATGCAGATGATTAAATCTAATACAGTAACAAAAGTAGCCACACCCTCTTTCAGCCTTTACTTCTCAGACATAAGCAGTCTAGCTATGAGTATGTGGTACTGTACATTGGACTCTGGTTTGGTGCATAAATTCTATTTTGTAGAACGGCATCTTATAAAATTCACCTGTAGGGTTAGACTCTGGGATCGACTTTCATAATCTGAATTCTGTGGCCCTAGGAGACATAGGGTCTATCAGTGCAATAATAGAAGTCTTCTGATAACCAGTGCAGCCCTTTAGCTGGATATTCAAGGCCCTGAGCTCATAATCTCCCTTCCAAACTCTGTAGCTCTCCTAAGCAAGAATCTCAAAGTCTTGATACTGTGTTCCCACTGAAATGTTCTCTGTAAGACATTACTTGGCCACACAAAGCCTTACTTTCTACAGGGACTCGATTCCAGGTGACTACAGACAATATTTTAGTAACGATTTTTCTTTTTGACAGGCAGAATGGACAGTGACAGAGAGAGACAGAGAGAAAGGTCTTCCTTTGCCGTTGGTTCACCCTCCAATGGTCGCTGCGGCCGGCGCACCACGCTGATCCGATGGCAGGAGCCAGGTACTTATCCTGGTCTCCCATGGGGTGCAGGGCCCAAGGACTTGGGCCATCCTCCACTGCCCTCCCTGGCCACAGCAGAGAGCTGGACTAGAAGAGGGGCAACCGGGACAGAATCCAGCACCCCGACTGGGACTAGAACCTGGTGTGCCAGCTCTGCAGGTAGAGGATTAGCCTAGTGAGCCACAGCGCCGGCCTTAGTAACTATTCTGTCATTCATCGTCTGTGTACATTTACCAGTGGGAATGTAGTCAATAATACCTTTAAATCTCATCAGGTCAGTAACCAGTTCTGGATTCCTATCTTCACCATTCTGTTCTCCTGGAGTCACTTCTGTAATTGATGACTTTTTCAATTAAGGTCTAGTTAGCTGAACAGGGTCCCTGTGACCATGATGGGACTAAGGGTTTATTCTAGGAATTCAATCTCATGTAGTTATGGGAGGGCATAGATAGAGCAGTGAAGGTCTGAAGGGGGAATATGAGGATCAGAGAAGGAGGCACCAGCCAGGCAGTCTGAAAGTCAAGCACTTCTGGTTGCTGAAGCAGTCATTACCAGGGAGTCTGCATAGAACTCTATGGGAAATGGTTGCTTCTGTCCGGCAAACAGCTCTGCTGATCTGTAGCCAAGCACTGGGTGCTGAGTCTGGGATCACTCAGGACCGTGAGTTGAGAAGAGTGGAATGTAGACAGGATGAACACCACTGGGACTGTTGGGCACCTCTGTGTCTGTCTGTCAAAATATCTGACAAAAGCCCTCCAGGGATTAGTGACTACAGTTTTGCTTCTGTTTTCTAAATATCACATAGGTCTCTCTTATGTGCAACTCTAAACTGAAAACGCAAAGGGAAAGACATTCTGGGAAATGTAATTCCCAAAGTGACCAAGTTGATGTAACACAACCCGGTGCATGGATTCTAAACAGGCTTCTTTTCTACTCAGCCAGTGATGATCAAATTCTTGGGTTTTCAGAGCAGTAAATTATTCTTAAAATTGGTGGGGAGGAAGGAATCATGAAATAATTCTATTATTGAATAAAAGAATATTTTTGGTGCTAAAATTAATGGGGGATATAATTTCATAATATAATCCTTCAGACTGAGAAAAAAGATTCAGGAAACATTCATTACCATTCTCTTTATTTTTATTACTTTCACCAAAAATTTCTTTTCTGACACGTCTAAAGGAATTGCTTAGGCAGCATCAGAGATTTCTCTGTCCCAATCCCAGACCCAGAACAAATTGAGTAATGTAGCTGCCTTTCCAGACGAGCATCTCCTCGGCCCCTGGCTTCCCAGTTAGAGTAAATTGTCTGAATGAAGTGTAATGATTTAATTGTTCTATTTTTGGGGCAGTGGTGAAATTTCTCACAGTAACTCAATTTCAGTAAGTGACAAGACTGGAGAATGGATGAGACTGATAAACTCAACACCAACCTACTCAAGAGGATGTGATTATGTGATTTTATTGCACAGTGCTATTTAGGGGTACAGAACTGTGGCATTTGAATTGAAATGATGCTTTCTTGACACTAATTAATCCCTCCTTGTGAGTGCCTTGTTGATCTAACTCAGAATTTACTTTTTGTTTTTCTGTAGCTTTTTTAAAATTTGGGTCCAAACCATTTTTTTCCTAGAAACCTTTTATTTAAGGTATACAAACTTCATGCATTTCATAAATACAACTTTAGGAACATAGTGATGGTAATCCTTCCCACCATTACCACCCTCCTGCCCCCATTCCCACTCTTCTTCCTCCTCCCTCTCCTGTTCCAATTCTTATTTTTGCTAATATATGTTCTCAATTAACTTTATACACAGATGATGATTAACTCTATATTAAGTAAAGAGTTCAACAAATAGTATGAAAAAACTGTTCCTCAGCTGTTTTTTGATTTCTCTTTTTTTTTTATTTTTTTTTTATTTTTATTTTTGACAGGCAGAGTGGACAGTGAGAGAGAGAGACAGAGAGAAAGGTCTTCCTTTGCCGTTGGTTCACCCTCCAATGGCCACTGCGGCCGGCGCACTGCGGCCGGCGCACCACGCTGATCCGATGGCAGGAGCCAGGAGCCAGGTGCTTTTCCTGGTCTCCCATGGGGTGCAGGGCCCAAGCCCCTGGGCCATCCTCCACTGCACTCCCTGGCCACAGCAGAGGGCTGGCCTGGAAGAGGGGCAACCGGGACAGAATCCGGCGCCCCGACTGGGACTAGAACCCGGTGTGCCGGCGCCGCTAGGCGGAGGATTAGCCTAGTGAGCCGCGGCGCCGGCCTGATTTCTCTTTTGATTTCTTCTATGACCCACAGTTCATTCAGGAGCCTGCTGTTCAGTCTCTGTGTGTTTGCATATGTTCTAGAGATTCTTGAGTTGTTGATTTCCAGCTTTACTCCATTGTGGTCAGGGAAGATGCGTGGTATGATTTTGATTTTTTTGAATTTACTGAGACTTGCTTTATGGCCTGGTCTGTGGTATATCCTAGAGAAAGTTCCATGTACTGGTGAGAAGAATGTGTATTCCGCAACTGTAGGATGAAAAGTTCTGTAGATATCAGTTAGGTCCATTTGGTCTATAGTGTCAATTAACTCTGTTGTTTCCTTGCTTATTTTCTGTCTTCTTGATCTGTCCATTGCTGACAGTGGGGTATTGAAATCCTCCATTACTACTGTATGGGAATCTATGTCTCCCTTTATATGCATTAACATTTCTTTCAAATAGCCAGGTGCCCTGTAATTAGGTGCATATACATTTATTATAGTCACATCTTCCTGTTGAATTGATTCCTTAATCATTGCATAGTAGGGCTGGCGCCATGGCTCACTAGGCTAATCCTCTACTTGCGTCGCCGGCATCCCGGGTTCTAGTCCTGGTTGCTCCTCTTCCAGTCCAGCTCTCTGCTGTGGCCTGGGAAGGCAGTAGCAGATGGCCCAAGTGTTTGGGCCCTGCACCCACATGGGAGACCAGGAGGAAGCACCTGGCTCCCGGCTTCGGATTGGCGCAGCGCACTGGCTGTAGCGGCCATTTGTGGGGTGAACCAATGGAAGGAAGACCTTTCTCTCTGTCTCTCTCTCTCACTGTCTACCTCTGCCTGTCAAAAACAAAAACAAAAACAAAATAATTGCATAGTACCCTTCTTTGTCTCTTTCAACAGTTTTTGTGTTAAAGTCTATTTTGTCTGATATTAAGATGGCTACACTGGCTCTTTTTTGGTTTCTGTTAGTATGGGATATCTTTTTCCATCCTTTCTCTTTCAGTCTGCATATATCTTTGTTGGTGAGATGTGTTTCTTTTAGGCAGCAAATCGATTTTTTTTTCCATTCAGCCAGTCTGTGTCTTTTAACTGGAGAGTTGAGGCTATTTACATTCAAGGTGACTATTGATAAGTAATGATTTTGCCCTGCCATTTTTCAAAAATTATTCCTATTTTTAAACTTTTGATTTCCTTTGTACTTTACTGGGAGGTTTTCTGCCTTCACCTTTTTTTACAATGAAGACCGTGTTTCTGTGTTTCTGTGTGTAGCACATCCTTTAGAATTTTTTGTGAGTCTGGACAAGTGGTGACAAATCCTTTCAATTTCTGTTTGTTATAAAAGCTCTTTATTTCACCTCCATTCATAAATGAGAGCTTTGCAGAGCACAGTATTTTGGGCTGACAGGTTTTTTTTTTTCTTAAGACTTGGAATATATCTCACCATTTTCTCCTAGCCTGTAGAGTTTCTGATGAGAACTTAGCTGGAGTCTAATTGGAGATCCTCTAAAAGTAACCTGGCATTTCTCTCATGCATATTTTAGAATCTTTTCTTTATGTTAACTGTGGAGAGTTTTACTATAATGTGTCATGGTGAGGATCCTTTCTGGTCATGTCTATTAGGAGTTCTATGTGCTTCCTGTACTTGGATGTCCCTTTTTTCTCTCCAAATTAGGGAAGTTTTCTGCAATTGTTTCACTAAAAAGGCCTTCTAATCCTTTCTCTCTTTCCACACCTTCAGGAACTCCTAGAACCCATATGTTGGGTTGTTTCATAGTATCCCCTAGATCTCCTACACTGTTTTTTAGTTTTCTATTTTCTTCTTGTTTTTGGTGTGACTGTAAAATTTCCAGAGATTTGTCTTCTAACTCGGATATTCCTTCTTCTGCCTTACTGAGTCTGTTGTTAAGGTTTTTCATCACATTATTTATTTATTTTATTGAATCCTTAATTTCTTATATTTTGTTTTGATTTCTCTTTAAAATCCTAATTTTGTGAGAAAAATTTTCTCTCATGTTATGTATGGATCTCTTTAGTTCATGGATTTGTTTCTGATTACTTCTAAGTAACCCTACAATCAATTTTTTGAATTCCATTTCTGGCATTTCTTCAATCTCTTCATCTTCACATTCTAGTATTGAAGTGTTGTGTGCTGCTTTGGAGGCGTCATGTTTTCTTCCTTAGTCTTGTTTCTTGAATTGCTGTGCTTATTTTTAGGCATTTGTGGAGATACTTGGCTTATTATTTTTTTCCCTGAGATGGTTTTATCTTTGGAGTATACCTCTGTGGATTAGTGGAGTGTCTGCTCTTTCAGTGCCTACCCTGAGGCGTGTGCTGGGTGTGGCCATGGAGCTCTGTTTAGTGATCCATGGTGAGGGGAGAGTCCAAAGTGGCTCCCAAACGGGCGTGGTAAATCAATCTCACTCTCTCCCTTTTCTTTTTTTTAATGAGATGGGAGGTTTGTTTAGCTCTCTTGGCATAGTCTCACGCTCACCTCCTCTCCTCCGAGGATACCAATGCTTGGGTGCTAGCCCCAGTGAGTATAATATCCATGCTGTCCAAGAGCCACACAAAGGATCTGTGCCGTACTCGGTGTGAGCACAGATCCCACAGCAATGGCCCTCACCAGAGAGTCAGGGAGCTCTGAGCGTGTTGAGCCGCCCACCATGACTGCCCAAAGACCCAACCTCACCCTGGACCTTTGCACACAGCTGCAGTGTTTTCACAGTCTCAGCACACAAGGCTCCCACAGTCATGAACACCCAGACCCCTGTCAGTTCTTCCAGTCACACTCAGGCATTCTCTCTCAGCTGGCTGCTGGCGGGTGGACAGTAGCTGGCACAGCTGTTATGGTGTGTCCAAATGCTGCCTTGCAGCTTTCTGCTAGTTACAGGACACCAGTGCCGGGTGGCTGGGGAGAGAGAAATGTGCCCCCCCCCCCAAGCTTGTTTTCCCTCTAGGTTGGCAGTTATATTGTCCCTTACAGGGTTCCAAGCCAGACTCACTCTGGGCTCTTCCCACAGCTTTATCGCCAGTGGCTTGGGCTGTTGCAGTCTGGTCTCACCTCGCTGAGGCTCTTGGCTGTGGGGTCCTGAGTTGTACAGGTCCACACCCTCCACATGTATACACAGTGTCCCTCTAGTTTGTGTGGTGTTTCCTCTGCCATTTTCTCCCCAACTCTCCTTGATAATGCACTCTCTCTACATTTTTTCTTTTTCTTTTTTTAGCTATCTTCCTCTAGACTAGAGCAGTAAACTCCCTCCTGTTTCCCCATCTTGGTGCCTCTCCTCAGAATTTTCAGTCTTGGTGTTATTAACACTTTGGTCTGAATAATTGTTGAACTGAGCTCATCACTCACAGCCATGACTTGAGTGTTGTAGCCTCATATTTACTTTCTCTCTTTCCCCTCTCACTCTGCCCTCTCCCTCACCTTTAAATCGCCCAAGTGTTTAGCTCAGGCTGTGTTTCAGGAAAGCTCAAACTAAGGTAATAGCCCTTCTAGTTTTTGTAGGAAGTTACATCCACCGTCTGAAAAAAATCTGTGTTCAAAATCCAGCCACCAGAGGAAATTGCACTTCATTGCTCTTCAGTTTGTTTCCGCAGTAAAGACTCTATCGACAAGATGAAAGGACATTGGCTTCCTTTTCCTTTTCAACCTGTTACGTGCTGTTGAATCTGTTGATTTATATGGCAGATAGTTCTTAGCACCTACTGGTTGAGGAGCTGGAGGGCATACAGTACTGAACAGAACAGGCAACCCATGCCTTATGGAGCCTGCGTTCTAATAAGGGAAGGATATGAACTAAGCCCTTCAGTTGTTAGTCTGGTTGAAAGAGGAAGGAAAGGGACTTCTGCAAGTGTTGTGAGGCCTGAAACTCAAATCTCCAAACTGGGTGTTGCGGCACTGGGCCTGCGTGGCTTCCTATCTCCACGCCTAGCCTAACCCATACTTCCTAACACAACCTTATCTTTCTTTGCTCCCCAACACAACTCCACAACCAAAGGAGTCGTTTTCCCTATTTTTCTTTTCTTTCTTTTTTTCTTTTCTTTTTTTTTTTTTTGACAGGCAGAGTGACAGTGAGAGAGAGAGACAGAGAGAAAGGTCTTCCTTTGCTATTGCTTCACCCTCCAATGGCCACCGCGGCTGGCGCGCTGTGGCCGGCGCACCACGCTGATCCGATGGCAGGAGCCAGGTACTTCTCCTGGTCTCCCATGGGGTGCAGGGCCCAAACACTTGGGCCATCCTCCACTGCACTCCCTGGCCACAGCAGAGAGCTGGCCTGGAAGAGGGGCAACCGGGATAGAATCCGGCGCCCCAACCGGGACTAGAACCCGGTGTGCCGGCGCTGCAAGGTGGAGGATTAGCCTAGTGAGCCGCGGTGCTGGCTCCCTATTTTTTTCTAACAAGTCTCACTTGTTGAGCAGCAGCAATTTCGGTGTCTCCCAGTCCCAGCTGCTCCCAGGACTTCCTAGAAGCCTCCTCGTTGACTGTGGGCTGGGATGTATTCTCAGACTGTTTGCGTGTACTCCCAGTGCACCACCCTCTTCTGTAGCCAGACCCCTTCTGCCTCACAATCGCAGGTTCTGCTTCTGATCTTGAATCACAGATTTACATTCTTCATAGGAATCTCGAGTGGGTGAACAATAATATCTTGCTTACAAAAAAATCGTGTCAGGTTGCTGGGGCACAGAGAATGTGCACAGTTGGGAAATATAAATAGGAAGAGGTGCAGTGAGGGACACTTTGCAAATGGCTTCACATATCTTCCCTTGGAGAATTTTTCAGGCCCCATTCTGCATGCCCAGTAGGATTTGGGTATTCATTCTGACTTGGAAACCAAAGGGTGATTGTCAAGGCGCAGAGCAAACACACTTCTGTCCTTTGACTGAAGGAACTGATTGTTTCTCAGTGCCTGGGATGAAGGGAAGTGAATTCATGGATTTGCAATACAGGTATCAGCAACTACGCTCCTCACGTCCTGGTGTACGGGGGGCGGGGGGGGAGGAGGAAGATGCTCTACATGTGCCTGCGACATCGGGAGGCAGCACGTGACCTGAATTCTTGGCAACTGAGCTGTGCATCTGGGAGTCACACTTCGGGTCTTGTCTCATGCCTTTCCTTGGGTGAATGTGTGCCGACACTGCCTCATGAGCACACGAATGTGAAGTGAGATGTGTGTGGAGCTGGTGTGAAGCTGACCCAGCCCTCCTTGACTACCCGCCTCTCAGAGCTCACAGGCAGCCCTCAGCAGTCGTAACACTTCCTACGGGGACTCTGTGAGGTTTGTAGGCAAGGCAAGTAGGCTCCAGTTTTCTTTGGAGTAATTTCTGATCTTATTTTCACAGCAGATGCCAGTCTTAACTCCAGTGTCAACTCTTAAAATATCCTCTTGGGAATCTAAGGAAACACTAGAAAGTTGTATGTTCATGCTGCTTTCCTATTAATAATTTCTATTCCTATCCATAGAGTGCTTTTAGCAGTTGTAAAACATTTTCCTAATTCAGCTCTGGAAAAGCTTGAACAAATGGGTTCAAGCAGGTCACAGATTATACATATGGAGAACTCAGGATTTAGATCCTGAGAGTATGACCCCACAATTTATGCTTTCTATGTAATATCACATTGTATATTGCCTAAATATTTGCCAACTGCTCTTTCTGAGATACTATTTTTCCTGGGAGTTTGTTTATAATTGTGATGTTTTAGAAATCTTTTTGAGGACTGATGGGAGGAAGCATGTTTTATTAAACTTTCTGAGTTTTTAATTCCAGTCCCAGTTTGGTCATGATATGTCTGTGTGGCTTTGAGCCATCTTCCCACCCTCTCTGACTTTGGATTCTGTAAAATAAAGGTCTCAGTCTTGATGTTTGTGCTAAAGCTCTCACACTCTCAGGTGAAACCAGTTCCTATAGATGAATCCCCACAGTTCCCCTAATGACAGCCTTTTGAATAACAAGTCCCAGTTAGATGACCCCATTAAGATCTGACTTTTACAGAGTTGAAGATTTGGCCTAAGACTCTTGTCACTCTGGATAACCATAACTTGGTGTCTTTAGAAAAAATGATCTAGTACCATGTAATCTAGCAGTTCTGACTTAGAACAACTGGGATTGAGTATTTCTCATAAATTGGTGGTTGCGGCCGGCGCCGCGGCTCACTAGGCTAATCCTCCACCTAGCGGCGCTGGCACACCGGGTTCTAGTCCCGGTCGGGGCGCCGGATTCTGTCCCGGTTGCCCCTCTTCCAGGCCAGCTCTCTGCTGTGGCCAGGGAGTGCAGTGGAGGATGGCCCGAGTGCTTGGGCCCTGCACTTGACCAGGAGAAGCACCTGGCTCCTGCCATCGGATCAGCGAGGTGCACCAGCCGCAGCGCGCCAGCCGCGGCAGCCATTGGAGGGTGAACCAACGGCAAAGGAAGACCTTTCTTTCTGTCTCTCTCTCTCACGGTCCACTCTGCCTGTCAAAAAAATAAAAAAAATAAAAAATAAAAAAAATTGGTGGTTGCTTGGGCTCAGTTGGAAAGTTCTTCTGCTTCCTCTGGGGCCACTTGTGTGGCTGTATTCAGCTGGGTGCTGTTTGAAGACAGAATGCTCATGATGGCCTCAATCAAAAGCTGGGGTTTAGATTCTGGCTATTGGCCTTTTATCGCAGGTCTCCTCAACTTGTCTGTCCAGCAGAATAGGCCTGAATATTTTATATGTCATATTGGGGATTTGAAGAAGGTGAAAATTCAAACCAACAACACTCTCAATGTCTTAGAAATCATACAGCATCACTTCTGCTGAATTCTCATGGTCAAGGCTACGTAAGACCAGATTTGAGGAGGAGAGGAAATGATTCCTCCACCTATTGGCAGAGTACTTGCAAAGCCCCATTGCAAAAGGGTGAACAGTTAGTTGGTTATCTTTGGAAGCAATCTGTAAAGGAAAAGTAAAGAGTCTGTGGAAGAACTGATGATTCAAGAAAGTGGCATGGGACTGGAAGATTCAGGGTTCCTGAGAGTGTTCCATCTCGCAGGGGTCCCCTTAGAGTCTGTTACTTCCTAAGGAAACCCTGGGTTATGGAGGTGCATTGGTAGAATGGACTAATTGCTACCAGTTGCCTGCCTTGAACTGCCAGCATCACCCAACATGGTCCTTCCAAACTCTTCTCACTCCCTGCTCCTTCTTGCACTTGAACTACATGACTTTTCTGGGGGAAAAAGTATCTGATGGAGAATCTTCTTCATCTGCCATTTGAATGCGTGTGCACTACAAACTGAAGGCTGTACCTTTTGTGGCTCATTAGAGAGTGTGTCTTCTTCTTCTTCCTCTTCATCCTCCTCCTCTTCTTCTTCCTTCTTCCTTCTTCTCCTTCTTAAGATTTACCTATTTATTTGAAAGTCAGAGTTCCACAGAGAGAGAAGGAGAGGCAGAGAGAGAGAGAGGTGTGTCTTCTAAGAACCATAATTTGGCTGTCTCAAGTTTTTCTTTTTAAATTTGTTTTGAGCTCTTAGTAGATGTTTCTAGTCTCCAATTGTGCCATGGGTCCCAACAAATACTACTGTTTTACATCAAGCCTGCCCCCCCTTTTATTTGAGAGGCAGAGGCAGAGAGAGAGAGAGAGAGAGAGGTCTTCCATTTGCTGATTCACCCCCCCCCCCAAATGTCTGCAACAGTCGGAGCTGGGCTGATCCGGGTCTCCCACGAAGGTGCAGGGGCCCAAGGACTTGGGCCATCTTCTACTGCTTTCCCAGGCCTTAGCAGAGAGCTGGATCAGAAGTGGAGCAGCCAGGACTTGAACTGGTGCCCATATAGGATGCTGGCACTGCAGGCGGCGGCTTTACTTGCTATGCCAGAGCGCCGCCCCCCAAGGCTGTCTTTCTTTCACTCATTTCCACCTGCCAGACCCCAAAGGTACTTACATTTGAATTCTTGATCTAGTCCAAAACCTCCATTTTACAGGCAAAGAAAACAAGGTCAAAAGAGGTGAGCTCAGTGGCTTAAAGCCACCCTGTGTGTGTTTTCTCATTTATTAATCAATAAATGATAGCGTTCATAGATGAGAATGTCAATATTTTGTGAGTTAAAAAGACCTGAGTCCCCTGGTTCTTCTTCCAGTGTAGAACATAGAGTTTGCCTGCAGCATAAACAAGGATGTGTTTGCTGTTTCTCATGTTAGCCAGCATTTTCCTAGGACACTGTGGTACCATCTTGACTCTCCCTAGGCTCAGCCCCTAGGAACAGAGCAGATTTCATTAAAACATCTTAAGCAATGAAGTCACTTACAGATCTCAGTGTTAAAGCAAATAAGACAAGCAAATGCAAAGCTACGGTGAGCCATGTGGCTTTGTGCAGACACTCAGATGTCTCCTTAATCTTGCCATTGTTGATTCCTGCAGAGTGAGATCCAGATAATTTATTTTCTCAACATCTGGAACATATAGTAGGTAGAACACATACTAGGTTCTCAATAAACAGTTAAAGGTGTGATTGGTTTTTTTTGAGCACCATAAGTAAGACTTTGTTTCCTCCATGAGTTAGTAATGAGAGACTTGGCATGCAGGTTCGCCTCTCTTCCAGCGGGCTCCAGAATCAATCTTATGTGAACCATTTTAACCTCTATGAGCCTCAGTATTCTCATCTCTAAAATGAAAAGCTTAGAGAAAATAATCTCTTACGCTCTCCTGTGTTTGAACTTCTATAACTCTTTCATGCAATATTGGTTCAGTAAGTAGAAAAAGTGCTTAACCAAATATTTTCTGAGCTTCAGAATCAGTTTCTCATTATCTGAAGTTTGGAGTTTAAACCCTTCTTCTGAAAGAAGAATAAACAATCTGTGATTCTTAAGATGTCTTTGGGAAGTTATCGTTGAGCTGGAGAAATACACTACCTTGTGGTGACCATGGAGTGTGGGTCCCTGTGGCTCATTTTTGTTTTACACAACTAAACCTTGGAACATAGGAGAGTTTGGGGAAGGAGAGAGCCAGGACGGCCCATGAGTTTGTAAGAGAAGTGAACTATTGAAAATATTGTTCATTTGACAAGAACAATTGTCAAGTTGACAAACAGATGACAAGATAGACCAAAACAAATAAAGGAGGAGAAAAATCATTCCTGGATTAGAGAAACGGGATATTTCTCTGTGAATATGAACAGGGATGTAATGTCTAGTAGTCAATTAATAAACTCTGGGGAGGAATGAATGTGTTAATTAGTGCTGACTCCCTTTCTATGGGTTGAATTGATTTTTTCTTCTTTTTCTCTTTCCTAGTTTGAAAGTGATGCACACTTTTCATATTTGTTTCGTGGTTGTCTTTACCTTTGATTTCTTCCAGATACTAGAAAGTGGAATTCTTCTTAAATTTGATTCCCAGTTGCCCATTCCCCTCCAATGAGGCAGCCACTGTTAGAAGGAGCTGACGTTTCTGAGAGAGAAGGGGAGGGAGGAAAGGGAGAGCGATGGCCACCAGAGAAAGGTGCAAACTGACTTAGAGCTGACAGTGAAGGTAAGGCACAGGAAAGGTGAAATCTTTTTTTTTCCCAAAGAAACTTTTTATTTAAGGAAGACAAATTTCATGCATTTCAAAAGTACAGCTTTAGAAATATAGTGATTCTTCCCACCTTCCCACCCATACTCCCACCCATCCTCCTCCTACCTCTCCCATTCCCAGTCCCATTCTCCACTAAGATCCATTTTCAATTAGCTTTACACACAGAAGACCAACTCTCTACTAAGTAAAGAGTTCAACAATTTGCGCCCGTGCACGCACACACACACACACACTATTTCTTGAGACAAGGGCTGTTCAAAGTCATTGCATCTCGAAGTTAACTTCACTTTTTTTTTTTTTTTTGAGAAACTTAAACTTAATTAAATTTAAAGGAGCACTCAAGAATGATATATCTTTTAGGAGCACTTAGACATATGGTGAAAGCTTGAAAAGAGGGAATAAGGGGGTGATCAGGGCCAAGGACCTGGGGACAGTGGGAGAGAGAGAGTGTGAGGAGGAGGAGGGAATAGGATTCCTGATGGACAAGTAGCTGAAGGATTCTCTGCAGGAGACTAGGACTGACATCCTGTACCCAAGAAGAGTGTTCAGAGACACACAGTGAGCAGGCTAGAGACGATATCCTGTTAACCGACATAGTTAGGAACATTAAAACATATGGGGCAACTCTTCCCTTGAAACCACACCCTCCCCACTCCCTGACTGCTGCGGCAGGAACTTTCTGACTTAAATAAATCTTGCTTTGTTCACAATCAAAAATTTTTAATGAAAAAAACTGTACATATTTATGGGCTACAGTGTGACGTTTCAATCCATGTATACCATGTGTGCTGATCAGAACAAGGCAGTTAACATTTCCCTAGGAACATTTTATTGAACTAGAAGTAATTCTGGTGGAATATTCTCTAGAATTGTGTGTGCTTAGCTTACTGACATTAAACCCATTTTATTTTAGACTCAACCACCCTCCCTCTACAATACAGAACATCACGGCAAGGTTACAAACATGAAAAAAAGTCACATGTCAGAGTAAAAAGACAACAGGTCTTGAAGACTGACACAATCACATATATATTCTGATATAAAGTCTACTTTATTCTCCTGGGCCTCGTTATCAGTTGCAAATTTCATAGAGATGAGCAACCAGCATTGAGCCATTCCTATGACGTATTAACTCACTGCACCTGCCAACAGTGCCATGAGTAACACTTAACACACAGAGGAAAGAATGCAAGTTTATTTTCCATCAGCCAAACCAAGAGTAACTTTTGGACCAGTCAGCTTTGGTTTGATCAATTGACCCCACAGTTAGCCATACTCGGGCTAAACGACAGTTGATGATGAAATTAAATTGGAGTCCCCTGGTATGTTTCTAACTCATACCAGGGGACTCCAATTTAATTCCATCAAGGTGGCATGTACCAATGCCATCTCACTATTCCAAGTGATCAATTTCAGTTCACAATTGATCATAATGAAAGGACTAAGAGTCAAAGGGAGCACATAAACAAGTCTAGTACCTGCTAATACTAACCGATAGAATAAATAAAGGGGAGAGTGATCCAACATGGGAAGTGAGATACTCAGCAGACTCATAGAATGGCAGATGTCCTAAATAGCACTCTGGCCTCAGAATCAGCCCTAAAGCCATTCAGATCTGGCTGAAAAGCCCATGAGAGTATTTCAGGCATGGAAAGCCAAGACACTCTGGCAAAAGATCTCTGTGAGTGAGATCTCAGTGGAAAGAACAGGTCTTCAAAGAAGGAGGTATCTTTCTCTGAAGGGAGGAGAGAACCTCCACTTTGACTATGACCTTGTCTAAACAAGATAAGAATCGGAGAACTCAGAGGGCTTCCATAGCCTTGGAAACTCATGACTGGAGCATAGGGAGATTACTGATGCCATAGACAGGAGTGTCAATTTGTAAAGTCAACAACAGGAGTCACTGTGCACTTACTCCTCATGTAGGATCTCTGTCCTTAATGTGCTGTGCATTGAGATTTAATGCTATAATGAGTACTCAAACAATATATTTCACTTTGTGTTTCTATGGGGGTGCAAACTGTTGAAATCTTTACTTAATGCATACTAAACTGATCCTCTGTAAAAAAAAAAAAAAAAAAAAAAACTATCAACTCCCAACTTGACTCTCACTGGGATTAAACATGACAATAGGTCTGATCTGATTTCATCATCATTTAAAAAAATCATCTATCATTTTTCATTTTATGTTTCTGTGTGGGAGCAAACTGTTGAAATCCTTACTTAATGTATACTAAGCTGATCTTCTGTATATTAAGATAATCGAAAATGAATCTTGATGTGAATGGAAGGGGAGAGGGGGTGGGAAAGGGGAGGGTTGTTGGTGGGAGGGACGGTATGGGGGGGAAGCCATTGTAATCCATAATTCGTACTTTGGAAATTTATATTCATTAAATAAAAGTTAAAAAAAAAAAGAAATTAAATTGGAATGTTTCCTGAGTCAAGGCATGCACATTGATGACAAAAATTTATTCACAAATTGCAAGACTTTAATGAACTGCCACTGAGCAAGTAGATGCCTAATGTAATTCTCCCCTTTTCTGTATGCGCTTTCTTAGGGCAATGTTGCCTATGTTGTCGGGAATGAAACTCGCCTGATTTATCTGTAACAGCAGAATATTATTCCTCTTTCTCATCCAAATAGGAAAAAAGGCAGTATAATAACAATGATTAGTGGAACCAACCAAAAATATCTGCTTATTAATTGGCCATTTTTAATAGACACATTTGAAGGTTCAATGGCAAATGTGATTCACTAATTTGGGAAGAGAGAACAACTCTGCCTCTTTGGTGAAAACCAGTGCTCTTTCCCATGATGAGATGGAAAGTGAACTCTGGTGCGAGGTGCAGTGAGCCAAGAGTGGGCTGAGTCCAGAGTCCACAGAGGTGGCTCACAAGCTAATGCACAGAAACGTGAAGATTACTTCGCTCACCCGGGTTTTGGTTTTCTCCAATGGAGGATGAGGGAGCTGACTTCGACAAGGTTTCTTTTTTTTTTTTTTTTTTTTTTTTTAAACTTTTATTTAATGCATATAATTTTCCAAAGTACGACTTATGGATTACAATGGCTTCCCCCCCATACCGTCCCTCCCACCCACAACCCTCCCCTTTCCCACTCCCTCTCCCCTTCCATTCACATCATGATTCATTTTCGATTATCTTAATATACAGAAGATCAGCTTAGTATACATTAAGTATGGATTTCAACAGTTTGCTCCCACACAGAAACATAAAGTGAAAAATAATAGATGATTTTTTTAAATGATGATGAAATCAGAGCAGACCTATTGTCATGTTTAATCCCAGTGAGAGTCAAGTTGGGAATTGATAATTTCTTTTTTTTTTCTTTTTTTTTTTTTTTTTACAGAGGATCAGTTTAGTATGCATTAAGTAAGGATTTCAACAGTTTGCACCCCCATAGAAACACAAAGTGAAATATATTGTTTGAGTACTCGTTATAGCAATAAATCTCCATGTACAGCACATTAAGGATAGAGATCCTACATGAGGAGTAAGTGCACAGTGACTCCTGTTGTTGACTTTACCAATTGACACTCCTGTCTATGGCATCAGTAATCTCCCTATGCTCCAGTCATGAGTTTCCAAGGCTATGGAAGCCCTCTGAGTTCTCCGATTCTTATCTTGTTTAGACAAGGTCATAGTCAAAGTGGAGGTTCTCTCCTCCCTTCAGAGAAAGGTACCTCCTTCTTTGATGACCTGTTCTTTCCACTGGGATCTCACTCGCAGAGATCTTTTGCCAGAGTGTCTTGGCTTTCCATGCCTGAAATACTCTCATGGGCTTTTCAGCCAGCTCCGAATGCCTTTAGGGCTGATTCTGAGGCCAGAGTGCTATTTAGGACATCTGCCATTCTATGAGTCTGCTGAGTATCTCACTTCCCATGTTGGATCACTCTCCCCTTTATTTACTCCATCGGTTAGCGTTAGCAGGTACTAGACTTGTCTATGTGTTCCCTTTGACTCCCAGTCCCTTCACCATGACCAACTGTGAACTGAAACTGATCACCTGGAACAGTGAGATGGCATTGGTACATGCCACCTCGATGGGATTGAATTGGAATCCCCTGGTATGCTTCCAACTCCACCACTTGGGGCAAGATTACTTCGCTCGCCCGGGTTTTGGTTTTCTCCAATGGAGGATGAGGGAGCTGACTTCGACAAGGTTTCTGAGCCTTTCCCACTCTGACGTCTGCAATATGTTATCAGCAATGCACCCATCTTTCCCATCTCTCAAAGCTGGAAGCAGGCAGTTGTGTGTGTGTGTGTGTGTGTGTGTACACATACGTTTCTCTTCCTCAGCCTAGCTTTACAAGATATAACCTCATTGCAGTAGGCAGTTTCTAAGATGGTCCCCACCTCCTGATAATCATGTCCTTACATAACACCCCCGACTCCCCAACCCCAGCCTTGAGTGTGGGCTGTACTTATCAATTCACTTCTAACAAATAGAACACAGTGGGAGCGATGGGGTATTCTTACTGACTGACATTACATTGCAAAAGTACTCTGGCTTCTTTCCTGACCGCTATCTCATGTTAACCTGCTCCAGGAAAGGCCAGCTTGCATGTGGTTCTCTGCCCTGTGAGAGTCTTGTGTATGACTCTCCACCAAAACCATCAAGGACCCAAGGCCGGCCAACAACCATGCGAATGAGCTTGCAAGCAGATCCTCTGAGCTGCACCTGGGTTCCTGACCACAGAATCTCTGATATGACAAATACACCTGTTTCAAGCTGTTACATTTTGGAGTAATTTGTTGTGCATCATTAGTTACCTAATATAATCATCAAAGACTTTGCCTTCTAACCATGAGCTTCTCTCATGATCATAACTGAAGTTTGATTTTTCATCATTAACCTACGTTTATTGGGAAGCCGGGGACAGTGTTAGAAAAGGAAAAAAACTTCCTAAATTTTTAATCCATGTAGTAATAACTTATTTTTATTGGATATCTTCCTATGTTCTAAGCAATATGTGCTAACGCTCAAGGCAAATTTTTTTTTTTTGAGAATCACTGTTAGCATCCTCATTTCATAGATAGGAAAATTGAGATTTGAGGCGGGTAAGTAATGCAGGCTGGAAGGCCTCCTAGCTAAGCATGCAATAAAAGTTCAGTGCAGATAGACTGGCCTTGACAAGGGAAGTGATGCTAGCCATACACTCTGTGTTGGTTAACCTGCACAATGAATACTGAGTCCAGGTCTAGGTATCTCACATGTTAAGAGATTTTTGATATATTGAAATGCACTGATGTGCCCATTGGGGGATGATTATGTAGCTTAAAGGAAAACTCCAGAAGAAACATGGCAGTCCTTCTGTGTACAAAAGACTTAAATGATTTGTGTAGCTCTAAGTCACAGAATCATCAGGTGGAAAATTCAGGAAGGCAAATGTCAGCTCATTACACAGAGGAACTCCAATAATTACAATTACGGGTTTCAAGCAATTGAGTCTGAAACAGGACAGGCTCCTTGAATCATGTTTCCTTTTGCTGGGGTGCCCTGGCCATGGCTCGGTGGCCACTCCTCTGGGGCAGTTTAGAGGAGACGTGGTATTGGGCAGGGTTGGAACGGCTGTGCATTGAGGATCTTTCTGTTTGAGGTTCTATGATTCTGGACATCGATGTGAACTCCGGTGGGAGCTCAGGCCCCCATAAGAGTCAGGAAGAAATGCTGATTTCCTCTGGCTGTCTCCCAAGTGGATTCCTCTCCCTGCCCCACATTTTCATGCCTCCAGCTAGGACCCTTACCGAAGCAGCTAAATGAAACCGAATTTGGTCTGTGGTCTGAGCTGGTCCATGAGCCCTGGCCCTAGCACAATAGCTGTAGGGTGTGACTGCAAACAAATCCAGGGCCCCTCTTGTCCATAGCAGCTGGGACCTCAGTCACATGCTTCGGAACAGCAAGACTTCACAGGACCATGGAACTAGTTCATTTAATTTAGTTTTAATTTTTAAATTTTTTGCTAGTGTCCTTAAATCTCTTTCCCTCCCAGGGGTGCTGGTTCTCACCAACACAATGAGAGATGGAATTGCAAGCATTATAAAACTATGCCAGTAAGTATTTATTTAATAAAGAAACCAATCTTGAGGCCAGGTGCCGTGGCTCACTTGGTTAATCCTCTGCCTGGGGCACCAGTATCCCATATGGGTGCCGGTTCTAGTCCCGGTTGCTCTTCTTCCAGTCCAGCTCTCTGCTGTGGCCCAGGAAGGCAGTGGAGGATGGCCCATGTGCTTGGGCCCTGCACCCACATGGAAGACCAGGAGGAAGCACCTGGCTCCTGGCTTCAGACCGGCACAGCGCTGGCCGTAGCGGCCACTTGGGGAGTGAACCAACGGAAGGAAGATCTTTCTCTCTGTCTCTCTCTCTCACTGTCTATAACTCTACCTGTCAAATAAATAAATCAAAAAAAGAAATCAATCTTAATCTCGACGAAAATGAAATTCCCTCCCTGCCTTCCCTCTTCCTGTCTTCCCTCCCTCCTTCCTTCCTTCCTGGCTCCCATCTCCCTTCCCATCACTGTGCACTTGTAGCTGGGCATGCAAAGATGAATAAAGCAGAATTTCTGCTCCCAAAACTCACAAATGCTTTCTTGAATTACCTTGTTACATGAGATTTTGATTATTTAATTGTTCACAGTCATCAGAAATGACAAATGGCTATTTGACAAAAATAACTAAATGACTTAATCTTGGTATCATGTGATATGATCTATAATTACAATATAAACTTTTGTTTTTATGGACTAGGGATGGATTATTTTTATCAAATAAATATTCTGCTTAACATATGGTTTTCATTTAGAATAGTTGAGTGGCAACTTTTATAAAAATTACAGTGCATTCAGGGGGCCAGTGCTGTGGTGTAGTGGGTAAAAGCTGCCGCCTGCAGAGCCAGCATCCCATCTGGGCACCGGTTCGAGTCCTGGCTGCTGTACTTCTGATCCAGTTCTCTGCTGTGGCCTGGGAAAGCAGTGGAAGATAGCCCAAGTCCTTGAGCCCCTGCACCCACATGAGAGACCCAGAAGAAGCTTCTGGCTCCTGGCTTCAGATCGGCTCAGCTCTGGCCATTGAGGCTGTCTGAGGATTGAACCAGCAGACGGAAGACCTCCCTCCCTCTCTCTCTCTCTCTCTCTCTCTCTGCCTCTGCTTCTCTATAACTCTGCCTTTCAAATAAATAAATCTTTTTTTTTAAAAGAATTACAATGGATTCAAATTTGCTAATCTAGAACCATATTGAACAGCAGTTTTTCATGGTTCGGCTACTCATTTTAGAACAGGTGGAGCCACAGGGTTACCATGATGAATGTGGATGTAAACAGTGAATGGGAGGGTGATGAGGAGACAGAGATGTGCTGAGGGGTCCTAGGGAGGCTAAGAGTTAAGTGGTAAAGTCCATGCAACCATTAAGATTAGGTAATCACAATGGCTTCGTAAAGACAGAAGCCTTTCTAGGCCAGCAGTAGGAAACAGTTCAGGGTCCACCTCCAGCGTCATTACTTGTGTCAACATTTTCAGGGAATAAACCCACCAGCAGCAGTGGGTGATCAGCCTGAAACAGAAAACATTGCCGTGTTCACTGCTCGGAGTTGCTAGGTGCTTTGTGGAGGTGAGTCGAGAAAAGAGAAAACTTTTATTTGGAAAATGAGGGTGCGCTGGTATTAGCTCACAGAAACAGAATTATTAAAGATCAGAATGCTGTTTATGTTTAGAAATTGTGTCATAATTGCATTTGTAGAAGAGCTTTAAGAAAGAAGAGGACATGCTTGAGTACTAAGAAAAACTAATACAAATAAAGACACAACAATGTGGAAATTTTGGCTGAGTATGCCCAAATAAATTACATAATCAATAACACACAAAGGTGGAGAGTGTCCTGCTTCTGCATTCTTGGGATTTTTAGTGTGGGGTAAGCAAAGGACATTGATGGGACTGGGGCAAAGGTCTTAGCGGAGACTGAATTCCAGTGTGTCACTGTCAGTTACCTAGGTAAATAGACTCTGGGGTTGCACTCTAACATGAAAATGCACGTGTAAAGGAAGTACTCACGTGATTCTGTGTCTGTAAATCCAGTGTTGGCAAATCTATCATGCCTGCTTGTTAACGTCCATAGCTCAGGGGAACTTCCAAGCAGGGTTCGGTAAAAACACATACATCATTGGCTTAGGCTGGGAGCAACTGGACCAGTTTGCTCTTCATATTCTTCTCCATGCAATTTGTGGTTGTCCAGTAGGGGTGAGCCCATCCCCACCAGGGAGTGGGAGTTGAAATTGAAGTCAAGGGGCTGGCATTGTGGTGTAGCAGGTAAAGCTACTGCCTGTGACATTGGCATCCCATATGGGCACTGGTTTGAGACAGGGCTGCCCCACTTCAATCCAGCTCCCTGCTAATGGCCTGGGAAAATCAGCAGAAGATGGCTCCAGTGCTTGGGCTCCTGCCACTCATGTGGGAGCCCAGGAAGAAGCTCCTGGTTCCTAGCTTTGGCCTGGCCCAGCCCCAGCCAATGTGGCCATCTAGGGAGTGAAAGATCTCTCTCTTTCTTTCCTTCTATCCCTCTCTTTCTGCAACTCTTTCAAATAAATGAATAAGTACATTAAAAAAAAGAAATTGAAGTCAAAACTGGAAGGGAAGAATCTAAATCTTGCACCTGACTCTCTTTGCATTGATTTCAGGTTTCCTAGCAAACTTTTCATTAAGGTGAAGCTTCCTAGTGATTCTCCTGTTAAGGAAAGATCTTTCTAGCCTTACTAATGTGAGAGTTTGAGTCTTCATGACAGCTCAATTTATGATGATCAAGAAATTACTTTGTGTTTATAGTATGGTGGTCATTAGGCTTGTCTCTTCTAAACCTTGGCTGCGTTGGAATCATCTGAACATGTGCTTGGCTAGCAGCAGTCAGACCTTGCTGGAGCCGGGTTGCCATGTTCCAGCCCTAGAGATTCCACGCACTAAGCACCAGATGAAACTCAAGAACTTGCACTTCTACCAAGTTCCTGTGCAGCTGCCCAAGGAACAACAATTTGAGAACAACTGGGCTGTCTGTAGGACCCAACACACTGGTGACTTCCCTGGGCAGATGCTAGCTTATGAAGCTACTTGATGGCTCCCTAGCTAGCCTGTCCCTGGACACTGCCCAATTTGGGCAGCATCTACCAGAGTTAAGTTGTTACCCATTGCCCAGGGCTGTCCTGACCGTATGATCTACATCAGAAACTGTGTAAGGGACAGGCGTTGTGGGGCATGGCAGGTAAAGCCACCACCTGTGAGCATCCTGTCTGGCTGCTGCTTCCTGTCCTGGCTCTTCCACTTTTACTACCAATTAGCTCCCTGCTAATGGTCTGGAAAAAGCAACGAAGGATGATCTGTGTGGGAGACCTAGATGAAGCTCCCAGCTTCTGCTTGGCTCAGCCCTGGTTGTCATGGCAACTTGGGGAGTGAACCAGCTGATGGAAGACCTCTCTCGCTCTCTGTCTCTCCTTCTCTCTGTGTAACTCTGACTTTCAAATAAATAATTTTTTAAATAATACATTCCCGATCTTTCGCCTCAGGTACTTGCATTAATATTCTAAGAGGAAAGCGATCAAGCTGCCTTCCTGCAAGTGAATTTCAATCTCTAAAAAGTCGAAGTTGTCTTTTCCCAAGTAAGATCTTCCTTTCCACTCTAATCATTATCACTGTCTTCCTGCCTTTCAGGATTCAAAGCCGTTTCTGTCATATCTGCAGTGGAGAGAACCGGTATCAAATGAAAGTTCCTTGCTGCTTTGAACCCACTCATTCTCTCAGCCCTTCGTTGAGTTTTCCAGTTGCTTGTAATTTCAAAATGCTCTCTCTGCCTCCACGTCTTCCCTTCACCAGCGGCTGCCAGCTCTCACCTGCCTGGCATAAGCACTGCTCAGTGTGTTTTGTCTTGACTGACAGAATCTGACCAAATAATTTTTGCTTCCCACAGTTATCCTGTGCGTCCCTCTGCTGCGGGCTGAAAGCTGGTGTCCAACATCCACACGCGGGGGTCCTACCCCCGAGGGAGGTGATTAGGTTTTCAGGACCACACCCACACCAGTGGGTTTAGTGCTGATATTGAAGAGGTCCCAGCCGCCTGTTTGCCCCTCTAACCATGTGAGTTCACACTGAGAGGACATCTTCCATGAGCCAGGAAGTGAGTCCACACACAGGAATCTTTCAGATCCTTGATCTTGGACGTCTGGGTCCCCAGAACTGTGAGAAACAAGTTTGTGTTTTAAGTCACTTGGTCTAAGACGTTTTGTAGCAGCCAGGGCTAGGAGGACCTCCATGCAAGGGATGCTTAATCTAGCTAGCCTGGACAGCAGTGCCGTCTGCAAGAAACCTAACATGAGATGAAAACGCAAATCTCGCAGGCGCCGCGGCTCACTAGGCTAATCCTCCGCCTTGCGGCGCTGGCACACCGGGTTCTAGTCCCGGTCAGGACGCCGGATTCTGTCCCAGTTGCCCCTCTTCCAGTCCAGCTCTCTGCTGTGGCCAGGGAGTGCAGTGGAGGATGGCCCAAGTCCTTGGGCCCTGCACCCCATGGGAGACCAGGATAAGTACCTGGCTCCTGCCATCGGATTAGCGCGGTGCGCCGGCCGCAGTGCAGCGCACCGGCCGCGGTGGCCATTGGAGGGTGAACCAACGGCAAAGGAAGACCTTTCTCTCTGTCTCTCTCTCTCACAGTCCACTCTGCCTGTCAAAAAAAAAAAAATGCAAACCTTTTCTTTAAGTTTTAGATTTCTGGTAGCAATAATAACAAAGTAAAAAGAAATAGGTGAGGGGCGGTGCTGCGGCGTAGCAGGTAAAGCTGCCGCCTGCAGTGCCAGCATCCCATACGGGAGCCGGTTCAAGTCACGGCTGCTCCACTTCCTATCTAGCTCTCTGCTGTGGCCTGGGAAAGCAGTGGAAGATGGCCCAAGTCCTTAGGCCCCTGTAGGAGATTCAGAGGAGGCTCCTGGCTTCATATTGGTGCAGCTTTGGTCTTTGCTGCCATTTGGGGAGTGTACTAGCAGATGGAAGACCTCTCTCCTTTCTCTCTCTCTGTCTTTGCCTCTCTGTAACTCTGCCTTTCAAATAAACAAATAAATCTTAAAGCATCAATTTTTTTTACCCAGTATATTGAAAATATTCTCATTTCAATATGAAACGAGTTCCAAGCTGTTAATGAAATAGCTTATTTTCATTTTCTTATATTGACTTCAAAGTCTGGTGTGATTGTCACAGTGCATATTAATCTGGACTAGTCACATTTCAATAGCCACTGTGGCTGGTGGCTCAGTGTATGTAGGACAGAGACGTTTTGAAATCCCTGAATTCTCAGAACATGGTGCGACAGAATAAAGCAGCCAAGTTTGTGCTGTTTCTAAAACTCCATCGGGGACTTCTTGGAACTGTCCCTGAAGCCCATCCCTCAGTTCAGGCTAAGAAATCCTGCTTTTCAGTCTCCTCATTCTCCAAAGGGATGTGCTGCTCTGGTCGCCAGCACACAGTGGGGCAGGAGTCTTTGATCTGGTGGCGCATGTGTTGGGGGCGCATTGGCCAATCGATGCAGTCAAGTGTGGGGTCTCTGCTGGCTCAGCTTCTGAGCCCTTGGCACGAAGTCCCTCATGTCCTTGCCCCAGTCTCTCCTCTGCTTCACCTCCAATTGCAACAGATGCGGAGGAGAAAAGACACAACATGACTCCGAACTAATAGAGACTTCTTGCTCTAGCCTGCCAGAGAAACCAGCAAGGCTAGCGCTAGGTGTTCTTTGTGTGTGTGACAGGGGCTCACGGATAAGCAAGAAAGAGGATTTACGCTTAAATACTAGACGCACCCTCATGCTCGGCTAGCCACACTGCCCGCTCTTTCATCTGGCAGATTGTCCTTCTCCACATCATTTGTCCTCTGGTAGATCTTGACAAAGCATCTGCAGAAAATTAGCAGGCGTGCAAAGCCTGGATGAGTAAAATTGATTTGCCTATAATCTGTTTGTGAAGAGATCAGGACGTGGTTGAAGTGATTTTAATTTCAGAGCCCGAGTCGCTAGTCTGTCTTTTTGTCAGGCAATTAGTTCCACTGACTGGGTAAGAATGCCCGGTGCAGAGCGCCAGGGGGACCAGGCAAATGGAAATGGCATATCCATTTTTGCTTCCTCCGAGCGTTCCTCATGCCAGGCTTCTTTCTGTCTTTCTGGTTTGTTTTGGGTAAAATTTCCTGCCCAGCCCCAGACTCTGTGACGTTGCTCCGGCACAGCACTGTGAAATCACTGGCCGCGAGGATGATCCTGGGGCCCAGTCTGTGCACGAGCATTCTGGAAAAGGGCTAGGAGGGAGTTAAACAGGGTTTACTAGGGTTACCATTCTGGACTGTCTGTCAGCGTAGTCAGGTTTTCATGCATGCTATTTTATGTTTTCAACAGTTCCAAATGATAATTATTTTAACCATTTCTTATTTTTTTTATTTCAGAATAGTTTTGAATTTTCAAGTCAAAAAGGGTGACTTAGCACAGAGCATTCCCATATACCCCACACCTGGCTTCCCTGGTTATTAACATCTGTTATTAGTATGATTTATTTGTCACATCCAATAGATGACATCATATCTAGCTTCCCCTTTAATCAATATCTGATATTAGCATGACATACTTGTCATAAGTAATGAACCCCACATACACTTTCCCATTTTTTTAAAAGATGTAATTTTATTTATTTGAAAGTCAAAGTTAAACAGAGAAAGAAGGAGAAGCAGAAAGAGAGAGAGAGGTCTTCCTTCTGTTGGTTCACTCCCCAGTTGGTAGAAATGGCCGGAGCTGTGCCGATCTGAAGCCAGGAGCCAGGAGCTCCTTCCGGATCTCCCATACAGGTGCAGGGGTCCAAGGAGTTGGGCCATCCTCTACTACTTTCCCAGGCCACAGCAGAGAGCTGGATCGGAGGTGGAGCAGCCAGGACTCAAACCTGTGCCCATATAGGATGCTGGCACTGCAGGCAGCCGCTTTACCTGCTACGCCACAGCGTGGACCCCTCCCATTTTTTAAGATCTAAAGCACTCCTCAAAGCCTCAATTAATCAGTATTCTGTATTTAGATTGAGGTGGGACTAAAAAGAAATTATTTAGCTCCTGCATTTGAGGGAGAACATGTGGTGTTTGTCTTTTTGTGTCTGACTTGCTTTATTCCTCCAGTTCCATCCATTTTGTTGTAAATGACAGGAGATTATTCTTCCCTGTGGCTGAGAGGTACTCCAGGGTGAATATATACCACACTTTCTCCATCCATTCATCTAATGGTGAACCACTCACTATCTTGGTTACGGTGAACAGTGCGCAGTAAACATCGTGGAGCAGTTCTCTCTTTGATACTACGATTGCTTGTCTTCTGGATGTGTACCCAGTATTGGGATTGCTGGGTCACAAGGCAGTTCTATTTCTAGTTTTTTGAGAAAATCTCCTTACTGTTTTCCACAGTGGCTACACTAGTTTACATTCCCACCAACAGTGTGTGCGTTCCCTTTCTCCGTATCTTGCTGCAGTATTCCGTTCTGGTGCTGATGCAGTTGAGAGGTAGAGAGATTAGTAGCTTGCCTCTAGGAAGGGTGGTGTTTGGATTAAAGCATGGATGTGTTTAGCCCCTGAACTCTGCTAGCCATTTGATGAATTGCAGATGCCATTGCCTCCTGGATTTTAGAAAGAATAAGGTTTGTATTAAGTGGCAGGACCAAGATTCTCCCACCCTGGGGCTGGTGCTGTGGCAAAGATGGGTAAAGCCGCTGCCTGCGGTGCGGGCATCCCATATGGATGCCGGTTCAAGACCCGGCTGCTCCATTCCCATCTAGCTCTCTGTTATGGCCTGGGAAAGCAGTGGAAGATGGCCCAAGTCCTTGGGCTCCTGCATCCACATAGGAAGACCTGGAGGAAGCTCCTGGCTTCAGATCTGCAGCTCTGGCCATTTCTACCAATTGGGGAGTGAACCACCAGAAGGAAGAACCCCCCCCACCCCATTTGCCTCTGCCTCTCTGTAACTCTGCCTTTCAAATAAATAAATAAATAAATCTTAAAAAAATAAAGAATCTCCCACCCTCAAGGTAGGGGCTTTGTCTCTCTCTCTGTCATTCACACACACACACACACACACACACACACGTGTATATATATTTATATATATAAATATATATTTATATACATGTATATATATATTTATACACACATGTGTATATGTGTGTGTATAAATATAAATATAAATATATATATATAATGTTTTAAAAAGCACAGATTCAGATGGTTATAGAGGGTACTTAAGGGAGCAAGACAGACATGGGGTTGGAAGGGGGAGAGGGACAGACAGACAGATCTTCAATCTGCTGGTTCATTTCCCAAATGCCTACAACAGCCAGGGTGGGGCCAGACCGAAGCCAGGAGTTTAGAACTCCATCCTGGTGTCCACGTGGGCAGCAGGGATCCAAGTACTTGAGCCATCATCTGCTGCCTCCCAGGATGCACATTAGTGGGAAGTTTGAATTGGAAGTGACACTGAACCTGGGCACTGTGACACTGGGTGCACATGGCCCAAGTGGCAAATTAACCACTGTGCAGTGACTGCTGCTTCCTGTGCCTGCCCCACCCAACTGAATCTGGAGCAAGGAAGGCATGACAGACACAAAGCAGGCCCAACCGTATCTGTCCAGTAACTGAAACACATGACCTCATCTGTTGCTCAGAATAACCATGAAAGGTAGCAAGGAAAAGTACTATTGTCTTGATTTATGATTACTCTACCTGAATTAAAGGGACTATCTCACATTCCCAAAGCTGATTTAAATAAGTTTATTTATGTTGTCAGAATGACAACTTACCTATAAAAGTTGAAAGCTCTGGGAAGCAGGGTCCACTTATACTTTAGTATATTCCTGCCCACTGCACAGACATAGAACTTTTCTATGATCACAGAAAATTCTGGGCAGCATTGCTTTAGGGAGGGGTCGGTTAGTAGCAATCCAACAAATACCTTTCTTCAGAGCTGGAAGTATAATCTAATAATTTTTGAAGAATAGAATGACTGTTTTCTTAATATAGACGGAACTAATTGCAGTGATCAGTCTTAGTTTGAATTAGTGCTTTCCAGGCTAACTGACTCCATTTTTCAAAGTGAATCGTCAAAACAGCAAAACAACTCATTTCTTAAGGATGTCAGAATGCAATTTTAAATGTCATGTTAAATAATGGCATGATGCTGGAGGGGTTTAGTCAGTGATTACTACTATTTAACAGTAATTTAAGAACAAAGCAAGGGCTTTGTTCATGCCAATAAGACGTTTAAACAGTCAAAACTAACTCTACTTGGATAAGGAATTAATTCATATTTACTCATAACGCATTCCATTTACTTTGTACCATTTTCCAAGAAGCTTAAAATGTGTCATGGTAATTATTTTGGTGTGCATCATGTCATTTATCTGTGCCAGGAGAATGGCTCTGCTTTTTCAGAAAGTGACAGATAAATCAAAGGCTTCACACATTATGGTTTTTACTTACCAAGATGCTCAGCCAGCAGGTCTGATATTCTGGGTCCTTTTTTGTTGCCTGTTAATTATCTCACCTACACTTTTAGGGACACTTGAATAAAAATGAATGTAAAAACAGATGATACAAAGTCTTGGCTTCTCACATTGCATTTTGCACCAAGTGCAGAGGATCTTGAATTGCTTGGTGTGGAAACTAGATCCTTTGGGAAGGGGTACCTTCACTCGGTTTAGAATTTATCAATGTTTTGTGGAAACATGACAAAGGCTATTGGACATTGAACCTGTTTCACTCCTTAATTGAATCAGTCTCACCAACAGGAATGCTTGTCCTTAACTGAGACTAACCCAACAAGGTTTTCAAGGAGGCAGGCTTATATCTGGTGTAAAGTTACCCATTCACTCATTTATGAATGTCTATGGAAGCACCAGGCACTGGAAACACCATGATGGCTGCTGCACAGCTCCTGCTTCAAGTAGCTCAGGGTCTGTAGGAAGCTCAGACAAGAAGGACAACAATCACCACTTGGGGCAATCAGTGCTCTAACGGGGGCAAGCAGAGACTGCTAAGGAAGCCACATTGTTCAACCTGGGGGATAAGACAACATTTTCCAGGAAAATATCAACAAATAATTTCATGAAGCCTAGACAAGAGTGTTGAAGTGATAGGAAAAGGAAAGAGAATGCAAGAAAGAGAGCGTGGCTTCACTGAAGAACTGCAAGAAGTCTTATGCTGCCGAAGCATATAAATTCTAGGGGGACACAGAATATAATGTAGGTATACTAGCTGATGTGGCTACTTAAATTCAACTCCAAATGAAATAAAATGTAATGAAATTAACAATGCAGATTACCCATTGCACCAACCATACTTAAAGTGCTAGGTAGAAATAGCACTCTGACCTCAGAATCAGCCCTTAAGGCATTCAGATCTGGCTGAAAAGCCCATGAGAGCATTTCAGGCATGGAAAATCAAGACACTGTGACAAAAATGATCTACATGTTGCTGCACTAGAGGCTGTTAGGGACCAATGGTGATGAACTTTGAATGACAGGTCATTTTCTAAGGACAATGAGAAGTAACTAAAGCAGTTTATACAAGGGAGTAGAATGGTTAAATTTATGTTAGAATAGTCATTCTGTAGGGTACAAAGGGATTGGAGAGAGGCAAGGGTAGGTATTAGAGAGACCAGTAAAAAGAGTATTGTGGTAGTCAGGGTAGGAGATGATGACAGCCTGGAACACGCAGTGTAGGAGAGAAGCACGTGGACTCAACAGATCAACCAAATACATTGTTTAGATGTGGATAGTGAGATGGCATAGATTGAGGTTGACCCCTAGCTTTGGCAGAGAGTGAATGATGACAGCATTAACCTCAGCAGGGGGCCAGGGAGAGGAGTAGCCTGGGGAGGAATGGTGACAAATACAACTCTTTTGCTATATATGATGTGTATAAGGAGGCATCCCAGTGAGCTGCAGAAGGCATTTGAATCAGATCTGAAGCCCAAGGAACAAAGCTGGGTTGGAGAGGAAGATTTGTTTAAGTTATCACCATATGGATGACAGATGAAGCCATGGGAGCAGAGGAGCTGAGCCCCCTGAGGGAGAGAGTGTGGAGTGAGATGCTAAACGGGGCCAGGACTGCGCCTGGAGAAAACTGCAGGTGCTGAGATCAGCCTGGGCAGAAGAGCTCAGAGAAGCAACCACTGAGGTGGAGCAAGAACCAGGTGATGATAACAGGATCTGAGCAAAGAGAGTTTTAGGAAAAAAGGAGGGGTCACTGTGGAAACTGTACCCGAGAGTACCTTAAGGTAAGGGTTGAAAAGTGTTGGTATGATGTGGCAGGAGAGAGGTCATTCTCCAGAAGAATGATGGCGGGGACCGGAGGGGAGGGACTGAAAAATTGGCAGCAAATATAAAAAATTATTTCAAGAGACTTGATGCGGACGGACTTTAGAGATAGCTCATGTCCTCTTTCTATCCATTGTGCCATTTTCAAATGTCTACCTTGTATCAGAGAGTCTGTAAATTATCTTGTACGCTATCCTACTCTACGAATGTTGAAAGTACATAAAGACCTACTCATGTATCTTTACATCATCATTGTTGCCAGTGTAGGTCTTGCAATGCAAGGTGCTTTGGTGACATTTCTTTAATGACTATCCAGCTCTCAGGTTTCCAGGCGTTTGCTAGACTTAAACAAACATAAAATGTGTATCATTACCATGTGTTTTCCTCCTAGAAAACTCTCTGCTTGAATGAAAATGTCTCAGTTCTGGCTGAGAGAAAGATAAGCCAAGGAGTAAACTAGATGTCTTTTTCAGGAAGTTATGGGAGTTGGGGGGATTCCCTCCAAACAAGGAGAGATAGGACAAGGATAGATATATTTTCATTAAAAAATTTTATTATGATTATTTACACCAGTTCCTTGATAAGCATATAAATGTAAACTTTTACTGTTGGCATTATTTCACAGATGACTTATCCAAATTGAGTTAATACTGTCGTTGGAGTGTACAGATAGTGAGAAAATTTGATTATATTCACAGAATATACATTCACGTGCATTTGACAGGTATCCCTGGTCAGGCCAGTGGGATCGACACTGTCCCGTTGGCCCTGCTTCTACTCCGCAGGTGCACACTGGAATCGGTTACGTCATCCATGTGCTCCTCACTCTTCTTTTCCTTTAGGCTGTTGATGAATCTCAGCGTCATTTCATCCCACTCTTCAGGCAGGAGCATCAGCAGAAACCCAAGGCAGATAATGATGGTGGCAGCCAGGCGGACGACATTGAATATCACCTCCTGCTTCAGGAGATCCACAGCTAGGGGAGAAAAATCAGGTCAGTTACAATCCATGGCTATTTTTGAGCTTTGCAAACAAGCGACCAAGGTCAGTGTCACTTCTAGACATTGCCAAACTCCTGTATTTTTTCAAGCTGGAGTTTCCTTTTTCCATATCGCTGGCTATGCTTGCTGTCCCCTCCCTCTTTCTAAATTGTACTCAACCTTCAAGGCTAGTAACCTTTTTAGTTTTCGTTCTTGATACTTCTACACCCTCTTGCCCATCTGTAGTTTCACTGAATTTTCAAATGGGCCAAGCTAACTCATGTTTAGGCCTTTCTAGATGGTTTTTTCTTCAAGATTTATTTATTTATTTGAAAGGCAGAGAGAGAAAGAGAGAGAGAGAGAGAGAGATCTTCCATCTGCTGGTTCACTTTCCAAATGGCCCCAACAGCCAGGGCTGGGCCAGGCCAAAGCCACGAGCGAGGAGCTTCATCCAGGTCGCTCCCATGAATGCAGGGGCCCAAGCACTTGGGCCATCTGCTGCTGCTTTCCCAGAGGCATCAGCAGGGAGCTGGATCAGAAGTAGAGCATCCAGGTCACAGTGTCCATATGGGACACCGGCATCACAGGCTGCAGCTTTATCTGCCACGCCCACAACGCTGGCCACAGTGTTATTTTTAAATGAATTTTAACTGAGGGTGATTTATAGAATATTAAATGAACATTAAAGTGAATTCAATGACATTTAGTACATTCACACTGCTGTGCAGCTACCCTCTCTGCTTCCCAAATATCTCCATCACTTCAAAACAAAACCCAACACCCTTTAAGTAGTTTGTCCTGTGCCCCTTCCTCTAACTCTAGAGTCCCTAGTGACCATCAATCCATTCCGCCCCCCCCATGAATTTGCCTGTTTTGGATACTTCATATAAGTGGAATCTTACACCATGTGATCTTTTGTGCCTGGCTTCTTTCACTTAGCGTCATCTTTTTGAGGTTCTTTGTGCAATGCACAGTTCATTCTGTGGATGAACATTTAGGTGTTCCCATCCTGGCTACCATGAATAGTACTGCTATGAACAGTTTTGTACAAGGGTATTGGAATCCTGCTTTCAAATGCTTGAGGTATATACCTAGAGGTGGAGGTGTTGGCCACACCCATACTATTCTTTTCGCATGGGATGCTCTTCTCTCCTCATCCATCTTTGTACCCAGCCAGACTCACCATTAGATTTTCTCCCTCTTGACTTCTTGAAAGGAACCACTTAGATGTTCCTCCTATGTGCTCTTTCAGTCTATACTTTTGGTAAACCACTTCTCTCTCGCCATTGTAATTGCTCTGTTCCCTTTGTTTTCCCTTCTATGCTACATGGTGAAGAGGACAAGGACTGTGCCTTATTCAGGATCCATCACCAGGGTTACCACAATAATTGGCATACACTAGGTGCTGAGAACTTATTGTTGGGTGAATGAGTCCATGGAGGAATGAATGAATTTCCTTGACAATTCCACTCCTCTCTGATATTTCTTCCCTCTGAAGGACTGTTGCTCAGAGTCTGAATTTAGCATTTAATAATAAATTACTTTGTATAGTTCCAAGTTGTTTCATGTATGTTGGTCTTGTTTTCCAAATTTGGGACCAAGCCTCTTAAAGCAACAACCATATAATTTTCCTGTCTTTTTATAATTCTTATTACATAAGTGCTCAATAAATATTTCTGATTGTCCTGCAGGAAGGAAACATAGCTACTCAAGACTTGGAATCATAGAATTTCGAAGGTAGAAGGACTGAACAGTGATCCAGATAACCCCTTTTCATTACTTGTTTCATTAGAAGTTTTCCTGGAAAGATCATCTTGAAAAAAATAGCTTTTCCTGTTGTCCCTGCGGTGAGTTGAATTGCTTTTTCCTTCTCTGTATCCCAGAGGGCCATCTGCTCTGCCCCCAGGGAAGGTCCTGCCACTCCGCTGCGCAGGGACAGTCTGATGGGAGCCACCACCCTGTACTTTCCCTACACTTTCATTAGTGACGTGTACTCAGGAGTCCTGTGCCGGGTTGCCTTTTGTTTCCATGGGACTTTCTCTAAAAATACCACAAAATTAGGTTGTCAGGGAGATTACATGAAACCCAAAAGATACATCTGGTATTTAATTCTAAAAGCACAACCAAGTAAAAACAGTGTTTTTGTAGCTGCAAATTTTAAATCTGATGCCTAGTTATTCTGTTGTCTGCCACCTTCAGGATATTTAAAAACATCTTCCCAAGCGAGGGAATAATTCAGAATTACTAGAAGCAACAGTTCAGGCCATAAAACAAACAGGAGCAGACGCCTTATCGTAGGTTCAGAACCCGCACATGCCAAATTGCACCAGTACCTGCATTTCCAGGAACGCTGAGCACTGTCCCAATGGAGATCAGGATTGGGTATGTCAGCACCACACCCACGTTCACCAGGATGTTGAAGGCTGTAAAATCGAGGAAGATAAGCAGGATAAAGGGGAATTGATATTCAAGGCTCTTTTCTTCTTAACACAAAATAATCAATATCTTTGCTGAATGTGACTTCCAAAGGGTCCATACCTTCGGTCAATCAGCTGTCTAATTTTGGAGATCTATGCCTGTTTGTCTGGCATGAATAAGCCACACCCTTTTTCCTCCTCTGTCACTCTGGGTTCTTATGCTGTTGCCACTTTTCTGGGCAAAGGTATATGAAGCAAATGCAAAGAGGTAAATAATCAATTCACCACACTGTTTATTTGCACTGTCAAGGTTAGCTGGGACCAGGGAGGCTGAAAGCTCGTGATTGATTGAAGTCAGGTGCTTTCTATCTATGTGACTTTATTTGCCCTATTCCTGAACAATGATAAATTCTAGTGCTACTGCTTCAAGGAAGGTGTAGCCGAGGGCAGCCGATGCTGTTATTCCGCCTCTTGAGCTGACCACCATATTGGCAAACCTCACAGTGTGGGATCAACATAAATCACTGAATTCCAGGGGCATTTTCCACATCTGATATGTGCAGAGGTTGCCAGAATGCAGCTCCATAGAATTAACTGAAGGTACATCTTGATGCTTCTTAATCACTATCTTTGGACTTCCGTTGAACATAAAAGTAGTTAAGACAACCTTTCCTCAAAAATTATCCAACATATAAGCTTTCCAGAAGAAATAATAATTGTAAATGACAGAGCCTTATTTTAATAGGGTTCACGAAGTTGGTTTTAAGGGTTGCAGATATGAATGTTAGCTATAAAAGGTTCTCAGTTCAGAGACGACCTGTATGAAAATAACTCAAGAGTTTGGCCATATCTCTGCTGAACCAAAGAAGGTCCTAGAAGCGTTTCAGGTCGCATGGTGTGTATGACTCCATTCTCTTCTATCATCTCTGCTGTCATTAAGTAGACTTAGTCGGCGACTTGGTAACCTGGAGTCCCTTGAGCTTAGCAGGTAGAGAGTCCATGTTCGATATTCACAAGGCTGATGCTCTTTTCTAACGTTCGCACAGCGATAGTGGTGCTCAAGGCTGCTCAAATTATAAAATTAGAAATTTACCAAGCGTAGGACCAGCTCTGCCAAACTCCTTAACTGGCATTTTATTGGCCGGACTGGTTATTTTAGCAGATTGAATGGAAGTATACTTGAGGAGAACTGAGACCTCCTCACTTAGCAAGAGCCAGGTGACTTCTGTGAAATGTGTTATCTATTTCTCCTGAGTTCTTTAGACAGAACAATTCCACTCTCCTTTGACAAACTAAGGAAAACAATGCGTAGGTCCACTTGTCGCTGGGCACAAGGCCTAGCTTGAGCTTCAGACATGTCAGGTGAATGGGTGAGGCCAGCCTGCATCAGTGCTAAGACACTCCCTGGAAAAAGATGAATCCAAGAGAGGGACTGAGGCAAGGTGAACCCAAGCAAACAAGAAAGCCATCGTTATAGGAGAATTTTGGCAACTCAGAGCATAGACTGGTGTGTCTCTTAGCTCTGTCTCCCAGCATAGCCCCAACCAGATCCTGTTTGATTCTATGGAGAAGAGAAGAATGGAAATGAAAACTTAAGAATTACAGCACTGAAGTCTGTGGGACCCTAGGTGTGTAGCACAGTAAGGACAGAGGCTAACTGCTTAGCTTGTCACTGCAAAGCTTTGGCAAGGTGAGATCTGCAGTGCACTCGGGGGTAGGCCTGGCACTATACTTGTTGGGGTGTGCAGAGTATGCTGCTTGTTGGCAAACTCCAAAGTCCAGATGGTTTGGGTATGGGTGACATCCAGTCTGAACAAGCGTGCCCAGGATTGAGTGAGACATGTCATGGAATATACATTGGCCAAGGGCTACTTGCAGCAAAGTAGAACTCATGTATGTACAGTAGAAGCCAAGAGTCAGTGAAATTTGGTTGTGATTTTTCCTTGTTAGGTTGTCTTTGGCCAGGGAATCATCTAGCACTTTGAATTAGGATGTTCTGGTCTTGTGGACATGCAGTTGATTATTTCCATTCCATTTAGCAGAGGTTATGAGAGATGATTACCATGCATCAAAAACCAGAACTCAAGGGATCAACAATTAATGTTTGATTCTTCTCTCCAGGGACCCCTGCCTATTGAAGACCTCCCCTTAGGGGCCTGGCCAAAGAAGATAATGATGGTCTAATCAATATCCTGTGTAGGAATAAAAATGAGGAATTTTTTTTCTCCCAGGCATTGCAATGCCGCTATCACATCAAATCACATCATCTTGGTGAAGGTCAGTTGAGATTGGTGCACGTCCTGCCGGTCAGGTGTGATAGGGAGACAGGCAGTGGGCAGGGGGCTGGCCCATGGTTTTGTTTTGAAGGAGACAGGAATGAAAATGATTGGATTGTGAATAAACAGACGTGATCTGAGTCATGGGGTTGTTGCTGTTGTCTGCTGCCTGGCGGGAGAAGAATAGGTTTTGTTGTTTTCCAGGCTCCTCTCACATCAGCAGTGACAGCAGCATGGCAGCTTGAGAGTGGGCGCCTGAAGCCCAGGTGGAGCAGGTAGCCGCAGAGTTACAAGGAGCTGGGAGAAAGATGTTGAAAATCTCCAGTTCTTGCCCATCACCAAGGCACAGTCTACTTAGCCTGCTTCTCTCATCTGATGAAGACTTCCTATTGCAAATGCATTCTCCATACTCAGCCAGCGTGAGCTGTTTAATACGTAGACATGAGCCTGTCATCCTGCTTAAGGATCATTAAGTGGATTTTGAATCCAAATCCCTCAATGTGGCTTTCCAGGCAACCTCATCTTTCCTCTCAATCTTCGTCTCTACCCCTCCTTCCCTTTTTCATGCAACGAGTGTTCTGGCCGTTTTGAACCAGTCTAAGTCCCTTGAATGCAAACTCAATTTCTCACCTCTGTCCAGTGCTCTGTGGCACCCATGGATCGTGATGACACCATGCAGGGGCCAGCGTTGTGGCACAATAGGCGAAACCACGGCTTATAATGCCGGTGTCCTATATTGGAGCACCAGCGTAAGTCCTGGTTGCTACACTTCTGATCTTGCTTCGTGCTAATATGCCTGGGAAGGCAGCAGAAGATAGTTCAAGCGCTTGGGGCTCTGCCGCCCATGTGGGAGACCAGGGTGGAGTTCCTGGCTCCTGGATTTAGCCAAATGCAGATTTAGCTGCTGCAGCCATCTGGGGAGTGAAACAGTGGATGGAAAATCTCTCTCTGTGTCTCTCCCTGTTTCTCCCTCTGTCTCTGTCACTCTGCTTTTCAAATTAATTAATTAATCAAGTAAATAATTTTTTTAAAAGTGCCATTTGGTACAGTTTGAAGATCAGATACTTGAAGGCCAGTCATAAACCCAGCGGCTTTGCGCCTCAGCTGCACATGTTAACCCTTGGAAGCCACACAGATTGACTAAGTCTGATCCAAACAAGAGCCTGCAATGAACCTGCTAAATGTGCAATGATGTTAACCAACACAAACTTGGAGAACTGAGCACAACTACAGTAACCCAAGAAAAGGTCAAGCAATGCAGAAAATGAAAAGTAAGACCTGGGTGCACTTACCCAGCCACAGCCCTGCCATGCCACACAGACAGCCCCAAGGCAGAGCTGCGAAAGAGGACCAGTGCTCCACCTTGGTGAAATATAAGATGACCGGTGTAAAGGAGATGAAGATCAAATTGAAAAATCCCAAGGTAGAGACAAAGTGTGCCGCTTCACCAAAGTTGGCAGTTCCGAGAAACATCTTAAACAAAACCTAGAATAGCAAAGAAACTCAGTCAAAGACGGTGGGGACAGCAAGGCAATTTTATTGATCTTCCGGAGTTTATCCTCCATTTTTTCTAGCTCTGCCATCTCCGTGGCACTAATGTGCTGTTGAAATAAGGAATGAAAATGTTCCCTAGCTCCTACGTGAACCAGCCAGTGCCGCAAGATGAATTCGTTGTATCTGCTGAGAGATTCTGCACTGAGTTGGGTGCCACCAGCAGTAACGGCTCTAGAGTGACAAACCCAGACAAACCCAGACATTTCTTCTAGGACCAAGATGCCATGAATTCTTTCTTTAAGCCTGGGCTTCATTCCATTTTTATTTTGACAGATACTGAAAACTAAATCAGACATAGAGGGAGCCTGCCACTATGTTGCTAATAGAAATAATAATGATGCCCTGGATTTACAAGCACTTTTCTTTCTGAGCTTAAAATGTCTTCACAAAATTATATTTATTCTCTGGATTGAGAAGCAATTTTCTCCATGAGTTGAAAGCCTGTGTGCAGAGGAAGACAAGGAGTGGCAAACTGAAGTCTGAAGCCACACAAGAAGCCAGCTCTGCAGTCTGTGTTTCTTAGCTTCTTAACCCCTCTCTTCTCTTTACTAAGCCTCTAACAATGTAAAACGGAGCTGATCTGCTCTGCCTGAATTACCACACAGATAGGAGTCTGTGCACACTAACAAACACGACTAACCCCAGAAAAGGTGTAGACAATTTTCTCTATAAGATGGCCACCTTGGTGACATAAGAACTCCGGATACTGCTTTTAAGTTGAACTGATCTTATTATTTTTGCCAGATTTTAATGTCTTCTCTTATTTTTCCAGTTTTTAACTGATGCATAAATCTTTCATATATTTATAGGATGCCATGTGATGTTTTGGTATATGTATACATCATGTAATGGTCCAAACAGGAGAAATAGATCTAGTTCCTCAAACATTTATCATTTCTTTATAATAAAAGCATTCAAAATCCTTTCTTCTAGCTTTTTAAAGGAAAAACACACTGTACATTGTCCTCTATGGTCATACTGCTGTGTAATAGAACTCCAGAGCTTCTTACTCCTATCTAACTGTAACCTGGTACTTGTTAATCTCTTTCCCCACTTTCTCTCTCCAGCCTCTCGTAACCACTGAACTTATTTCTCTTCTTGAGAGACTTCATCAAGGGAGCTTGGGTATGTGCTCACCTTGCATCACACCACACACTGTGGTAGAGCTTCTGTTGTGAGTAAGCCAGACACTAATGCTGAGTGAGTGAACACTTGTCAAGCCCATCACGCAGAATTGATGGGTCAAGAAAGGTTGGTATGGAAATAGATTGCATGATGTTGGCGAATAATCCTAACAGGCACCCAGGGGGGGATGCAAAGGGCATATTTTGCAGATTGAAACACCAAGAGGGGTGCAATGGTAGAGTCTCTTGGATAAACCCAGAAAGTTGGTTCTTGAAAGGAGAGGTTTGGAGAATAACGTCTTAGATCTGCTCTATCATGCCTCACTTCTGATTCAGGTGAAATGACTCTGAATAGAATGAGTGCCCAGAGTGGGCTGACAGCATCATCAGAAGGGAAAGAGGTGCTCGCAGTAGGAGCACCTGTGGCATAGGGGTAACAGGTATCACACAGCCAGGTCTCAAATGACAGCTTGCTTATTATTCCTAATAGCGCTGTGACATTTCAATGATGACGACAGTTGGTTAAATTAAATACAAGGAGAGGAGAAGTTTTACTCATGGGTCTGCTGTAACGGACAGATAATCAGGGGAGCAAGAGCTTGCAGCACAGGCTCAGGGGTTGGCTGGTCCAGAGTTGAAGTTCATGGCTCTCTTGCTTTCTGGCTGTACAACCTTGGACAAGTTCCTTAATATTTCACAGGCTCAGTTTCCTCATTTGGAAAATGGAAATAAGCATGCTTCATATGGTTGTGTTAAACAGGTGAAAATTCCCGACAGGTGCCCATGCATGAAACTACTGTGTCAGTGATGCTTAGTATTATTTAAGCACACCTGCTTTTTTTTTTTTTGAACCAAGCTTTTCATTGTACTTTCTTACTTTACTACTTAAGTCTAAGCTATGAGTAACAGTTGACTACAACAGAAAGTACACAACCACATACCTTATACAATGCAGATGTGGAGGCTGAGCCCACGGCAAAGGCCACTCCTATGATGGAATCGGCATGGAAATTATCTGCATAGGCCATCATGACAATGCCAGTGATCGCCATTATTGCAGCAACTATCTGTCGAATACATTGCAAGGAAACAGGAAAAAAAAAAAAACAAACCTTGATGCCTCTGTATCCCATATCAAACAATTCAAGACTGTGAATGTCGCTAAGTACTTCCTTCAACCTAATTACCTCTTCTACAGCACTGCTAAACTGTAGGAAGATCAATATTAAAAATAAATCAGGGTGTTGAGAGACATCCAGGCATAGAAAATAAAAGCTACTCACATTCTTATTAAGGACAGGCAATTTTAGTTTAATTTTTTAGCTCAGCTTTCTAGATATTAATAGCCATATTGATGAAATTAATTTAGTAGGAAGTTGCTTCTGAGCACCTTCATCTACACTGTATTCTTTTTCTCCAAACAAGTCCTGCATACCTTTCAATTAGTTCCTTGGATCAGTGTATGTTTCTGAAGACCTTCATATCACCAAGATGTTATTAGGGAGACATAATACCAACATAGCTAAGAGACAAATGTAGGCTAAGGGGAAAAAGAAAGTGAACAACCTCCCATGGTGATTGATCCAGAAATGAGCTGACTGCTCCATCACTGGGACAGCAAGCAGAGGCCAGTTCTTCCTTTTGTTTACATGCAAATTAATTCCATTTTTAGGTAAGCCACAGAAAGACAATTTCATTTAATTATGCCACAGCATTCATTCCTTGCATGAAGTGTAATATTCATAATTTGACTGAAGTCGTGTTGGCTTACTGTAAAATTATATAATCCCGAGAACATTCAAAACGGGAGTCTACTACCTTAGTGAAATGCTGATTTGAATCTGTTTAACTGTCTTGAACTGGCGATGTTGGAAAACCTTTCAAACCTACAGTAAACAGTAAAATAACAACTGTGGACTAGGGAGCATACATCATTTCCTTAGGAAATAGTTTCACTGGCTTTAAAATTGAGTTGAGAATGTGTGAGAAATTTAAACCTATATGGCAATGAATTTTGTTACACTTCAGTTCTGAGTATTCCCAATAAATAAATTCCTCTGAGGGTATTTTTTCCTACATGTGTGACTTTTGGGGGCCCTGCTGAACATTATTAGTGAATTAACTTGTTATAAGCAAATGTGGAACTTTAGAGTGTGACTGTAGACTTGATGCTGGTGGAAAATCCGCTCATGATGGTTGTAATCTAGATGCTGCTAAGGCAGTGTTTTGTGAATGACCCCTGAGAGCAAGGGCACAGTTGGTTTCCGAGTAGCTTCATGGTAAAGTGTCCTTTAGGAAAAGCAGCAGGAGTGTTTGAGAATAGATGCTGCCGTGTCAGCATTGAGAAGTCGTCTTCATCAAATGTGACCCAGGAGACTGCTTGACGGGAGGCAGCTCTCGCTGAGTGAGTATCAGACTCTGCCTCACACCGGGGGGGAATAGAGTTGAATACACCCCATGAGGTGTCAAGGAAAATTTCCAAACAAGAAGTAATAGACTCATAAATAAACATGGAGAGGGGGCTACCTAGACCTGGAGATTCTGTAGGTGTTATCACTTTCCTTGGCCTGGGCATTTATAGTTCTGCCAGGGATTTGCAACAATTCCTTGGGTGCTCTGATTTCAGAGAAATGAAAAGGGAGTTGGCTGTTCCAGCATTTAAGTTCATGTCTCTGTTGCTTTCACATCACATACTGGCATTTTCTGATGCGTTTTCACGTCTAGATAATGTTCATAGGCTAAAGTATTCACATGCACAAATGAACTATTCATGAGACTGAGGGTGTAGGACAATACATTCAAGTTGATATTTGTTTTCCTTGGGTCAAGATGTATTTTCTTGGTCAAATGAACAAGTAGTTACTTCAAGACCAGGTTAATAGAAACGATCTAAGGAACTGTAATATGATACGCTGTTTCCTATTTAAAATTACCCTCAGGTCTGACCACAAGTGACTCCGCCTTTTCTGAGTCAGCCATCAGTAAAAATGTATACATATCAAATTCTACCAAAAGTCTTCTCAAGATAGGAGCTGGATATGGCTAAAGATTGCATGATCTCATCGTTAAGTCAAAACAATCATCTAAGTAAGCCTCTTAAGGATCTCTGCTGCTTGTTAGAGTCAAGTGATTGTGAAAATAGGAGCCTGGATTACTTGAATTGTATCAATGTCTTCCAACTGCCGTCATGGAGAGAAGCGTTTTTCACTTGGGTGACCAGACAATGCAGTTAATTAAGTTCTGAAAGCACAGAAATACGAATGTTTGAGATGTTAGGGAAATTCTTCTCATGGTACAAACAATAACTTGTAGGTTACTTAATGTGTTCCTAGGAAGGGGCGATAAGTTGAACTGTTTGCCACATTTTTATGTAAATTTCACAACAATCCGATAGGACATCTTCTCTATGGTCATATTGTAAGAAATTCTCAAGATAGTCCTTATCTACCTAGCTGGTAGTAAGGGAAGTGCTCTCAGCTAATCTGGGAAATGCAGGATAATGTAGGGTGCATGGCCTATTAACAACTGTCATTTGGATGATCCTACAGTGGCTCTGCCTGGTACCATGGGTTTAACTTGAATGTCCAGAGAACAAATAACATAAGCACAAATCTGAGCTGCATGCATTTTCAGGGTCAGCCATCCAAGAAGGATTAATCCTTAATAATAGAAAAACACACAATGACTCTAGGCTCAGCTCACTGAAAATGTATCTACAAGAAGTTAGCACCTTAAATATTGCGTCAAAAATTACACACCTGCTCATTCACAGGGTGTCAACCACAAAATTGCTTCTGGGACACGTTAAACGCATATGAGGAACACTGCCGAAAATGCATGAGTGGGGGCCCCTGTTTGGCTCTGCTGACAATCTGTTCTGATTCCAGCCTCTAAACCAGCCAGAGTGTCTATCTAAAGAAGTGGAAGTCGGGATACACACCACCAGCAAGGCCAGTGAGGGCTGCACTAATGATCATTCTTTTCTCAGTGAGTGGATTTAGCCTACATTTTTCAAGGAACTACATGGTTATACAGAAACTTCTGCACATGATATATTTAGGGACCTGCAAAGAACCATCTTTTTTACTCAGATCCAGTTAAACTGAACAAAAGCTGAAATGTGAAAAGTGAAAGAGATGTGACCGTGTGTAGTCATTCAGACATGCTGTGAATGAGGGGCTCTGGGAGAGCCTCTTGGATGGCAGCAAAACCAAGAGTTGCCAGGTCACTGAACACGACCCACCTACATCTATTTTCATGTCATAAAAGTCACTTGAACATGATCTCAAAGTGAGACCTGGACAGAAAGAGGGAAAGAAGTTCCAGAAGGAAAGACTGAAGGATGTATGTGGGGAGTCAACACACTGCACCTGGTTGAAGGGGCTGTGGAGTCCCTGTGGGCATAAAACCTGAGGAGCATCACACCCAGCCTTCTCCCCCACTGGCTGCATTCACAAGTCAGTGTTCTGTGGAGAAGCAGATGTGAGGGATGAGTCCTTCTATCCATCGTCCACTGCCTGTGGAAGTGTAAAGTACAAAGAAACAGAAGGTCATCTTGAATCTTATCTCGGGATGCAGTATCAGTACACAGAGCCCAGCTGCCATCTCCTGGAGCATCAGGAGCCCAGTTTAAATTCAGCGACAGATCTAGCTTCACTAACAGACTCAGTCAGCCCTTTGTGACTACAGAATGTCTCTGTAGCAGCCGCCATTTGAGGAGCTAACTGCCTGGGGACACACCTAGAGCTGGAAAACATGTCAACGTGAAGGTGATGGGACATAAATTTGTTTCCTAAGTTTTCTAATACAGTTGGAATCTGTTGAACCATGCTCTGATCACCAATTTTCTCCAGATGTTCAAGGAAATTTGAAAATGAAGGAAAATTCTGAGTTAATACATAAGGGCTTAGATCTAAACAAAAGGTTTCTAACCCTGCGGTCTGCCGTTAACTTTTCCTCGAGGTGGAATGGATGCCAGCAGCAGAGAGAAAGCTCACAGCCAGTGGCTCAGTTTCCTTGTTAAGAGCCCTCTTTCACTAAGGTGATGTGGTTTCTTTGGTTCCTATGAGTTTAAGAAGTATAGCTAAACAAGACAGGATTTCGGAGATGGGAAAACACCCAAATTCAATGCTGCGAGAGTTGGATTATCACTTTCTAATGTTTTCAATTAAAAATATGATCTTTTAAAGAAGCTCACTAACTTCCATGATATGATCATATATATGAACTACAAGCAGTTGCTCATGAAAGAGCTATTTAACACAGCAAAGATGACAGTAAAGCAATTGAAATGATTTTATAATAGAAAACTAAGCATAACTGATCACCTCTCTATAATTCAATCAATATTCCAAGTAAGCAAGATATTAGCAAGTTATTCATAATACCTAATGCATTTTTATGTGGGTATTGCTCACTCTGATCTACTAGTCACCTAGATAAACTCATATTTACTGATGTTATGACTTAAAGCGTCTTGTATTCTCTTCGTGGTGTTATTTTGACATGAAAAAATAGAAGTAGGGGAGGCCATAGCTTTCATCTTCCATACGATCATTTTACGGGCCAAACAAATGAGCATTATAATCCAACAACCATCTGTTTCTAAACTGCAGAAGCTTTATCACAAACCATAAAGATAAATTTTAATTTGTTGACTGAAAGCATCTCTTTCACCATTTTTTGAAAAAGAGGAGTCCAGTGGGGTGACATGTGGAGGGGCTGTGTCTTAGATTATTTAAAGGCATAGGCAATAAGAGCTGCACTCATGTTGTTGGTGCTCTGTTTGCCTTCATTTAATTTCTCAAATGACCTAATTATACATGTTCTCAATATGTCTCAGAAGGGGAAGAATTGCTGATACTGTCAAAAAGCAAAATGCTGAATATGTTTTGGTTCTTCTCATATTCTGTGGCCTGATTATGGGTATCATTAAAATTATACTTTGACATTCTTCTGAAACATGGCATAAAGCGCTTCCTAATGCTTCACAGTGAGAAGTGAAGCATTTCCTGTCATTTTAAAAGAAAAATATCCAACTTCCACCAGCATGCCTGACACTAATGCTTACTCATTTGCCACCTATGATGTCTTAATTTGTGTATGGATTTATTAGCAAGTACTTATTGGCTGCTTAATAACCTTCTATCAGTTCTTACTATTTAAAGAAGCTAGATAAGTTTCCCAAGGCTGCTGCAATGAATTGCCACAAACTCGGTGACTTAAAACAACAGAAATTGATTTCTCAAAGTTGTGGAGGCTAGAAGTTCAAATTTCAGCCAGAGCCATGCTTCCAAGAGCGTCTCTAGGGTGGGATACATTTCTTGCCTCTTCTAGGCTTTTTGGTGGCTGCTCTGGCACTCCTAGCTTGTGGGCACATCACCCCAACATAGCTTTGTGGTCCCATTGCCTCCTGCTAGTCCTTGTAGCTCCCATGTGGGTCTCTAACAAGGACATTTGCTGTTGGACATAATCCAGGATGATCTCTTCTTTTCAAGATCTTCACATTACTGATATCTACAAGGACTTCTATTCCGAAAAAATCAAATTCATAGGTTTTTGGGGATTAGAACACAGACGTATCTTTTGGGGAGCTGTAATTCAACTCACTGCAGATGCCAAATTGAAAATGACGAAAATGACAATGGTTAGTAGTCTCTAGGCAGATTTACTCAATCTGTGATTTAAATACAAGTTACACAGCTGAGGTTTATTTTTTTCTCTAAAAGACCTTAAATTAACGTTATACCTTTGATGTAACCTCTTACATCAGTCAGGTCCATGGTCAGATATACTCGTTCACTCTAATATGCTCACTTTCTCCCTGGTAAATCTAATATTGAATATGTTGATTTATTTTTGGCATTCAGATGCCATTGAAGGCCTCCACGTTTCCATGGTGGTGGAAGACAGTGAAGAGAAAGATCTCATACAAACATGAACGACTTTATTCATTATATCTTCAAATAACTATTGAGCTCAGCTTTGCACCCTGAGTTACTCTAGGCGTTGGAAGTAGAAACAGGGCTGGCTTTAGGGCCATGGAGATGAGTACAGTTCCACGCTAAGAACTTCCTCACACTTGGGACTTGCACTTGGTCTGTTTTTGCTGTCTTGAAATAGTTGATGTTTTTTAAAAACAAGGGCCCTGCATTTCATTTGCACTGGGACCCATATGTTATGTAGTCAATCCTGAATGGAGCAGTGAGCCATGTAGGAGGGGTCCCCAGTCTCAGGAGCTTTCCTGATGGTAGACAGGCAGCACCTAGCTTTAAATACATGATTCTGGGTCCTATGAGTATTGAACCTAAGATCAGCTAGAGAAGATGTGGTATCACAACTGGTATACCCTAGTGGTACCTTGGACTGACTCACATAATTTTTAATTTTGTCTTCCAGGAAAGCTTTCTACTTAAGGCTCATATCAAGCTTTAATTTTCAATTTCTGAGCAGTGTCTCCCATGATACAATCATAATTTTCTAATTGGATTTTTTTCTTAAAAAAGCTTTCAGGATTAATGGCCATCACCAACTCTCTCACTAATATAGACATTAATTTCAGCATTTGGGAGGGAAGCAAGGATTGTGGAATCATTGCCAAACAAGAGCACCATTTTTATAGCAAAATATATTTCAAATCCGATCTTGGCCATATCTTTCAGAGAACAATAGGTTGTATAATGCTGATACTCTGGGGAAAGGCTGTTCATCTGGTCCTCCTTCTAAAGCATTGTTGTCTCAATATTTGCATCATGGTGGCATGTCAGATTGTATGAAGGATATCTAATTCCTTACCTCTGCATCTATTGCACCAAGTCAGCTATGTCTAACACAGAACAGGCATTCAAAAATTATTTTAATTTGTGTTACTCCTGAGAGGAATAATCTCAGAACTGAAGTGGTTGGTGGGAGTTTAGTGCATTTCAAGTAAGAATGTGTACCCCAAAGTACAAGCTGTTGATTTTCGCTTCACTTCTAGATTGGTCATATGAGATATACAGCCACTTTTAGCAGCGTTGTGACAATGCCAGTGATATGAATTACTGTTTGGTAATCTTACCTCTCTACACCAATATTAATTAAATTCACCTAGGTGGCTGTATGGGAGTTGCCCTAATATTTGACAACATTTGTTGATTGAAAAAATAAGAGCCACAATCTTTACTGTGGCTTAGTTTTCTCAGACCCTTCTGTCCTGAGGACCAAGGGAATGGATCACACCATTAATTCTAAAAATTAATTCCAAGACAAGAACACATTTCTCTTGTTTTAGTGTCTCCCGTTGCAGTCAGCTCACTATCCCATGGAAACAATCCCTTTATCCTTTCATGATGTCTCACTGCCTTGGCTTCCTACCGCGTCTTCACATTTCAATTTGTTCTCAGAACCAATGGGAAAAGTGTTACAGGAACTCCATGAAACAATGCAGCTGTCCTGATGTCAAGATCTGCAGTCAAAGGAGGCATTGCACAGGGAACCAAGTGTGCCATTACCCTCACTCCCATGAACCTGTCCTTCAGCACGATCCAGGATAGCAAGAAGACAAAGGCTTTGTTACAACAGAACAGGGCAGAGACATCAGTGGCCGTCAGCTTCTTTAAAGCCAGTAAATACAGGTAATTTGTCAAAGTCCATAGAATAGAAAAGGGAGCAGTTCTTTTAAGAAAGAGCTTCAATGTCAGGCCATCTTCACCAAAAATCCGACTGCATTCCCTAGGGAAGAAAAAGAGATTAATACACAAGAACCAGAGGTGACATGTCTTGTCTAACTCTTCACAGCCATTTGCAGGCAGGAGTGCAGACAGCAAGACCCAGCAGTCACCTGTGGAACACACTGGGCCCAGCTCTGCTGCCTCGGGGCTTCAGAGGGTGCACCTGGGTCCTTGGAAAAGAGCCCGCATCTCCCAGACACAGGGCTAGGCTGCCTCCTCTCCAGGTATTCTCAGGAGATCGCCAGGATGCACCTGCTGCTACTTCTGGACATTCTCAAAGAGACCCAGAGAAAGGTAGAAATGGGCAGTTGATGGAATTGTGAGCTGTAGGAAGAAGTGGAAGGTTCTTTCCCAAAAGGTGAATGCGACAGAATCAAATGGCTACCGACATCTTACAAAACCCTATGGAACAGGGACCCTGTGATTAACAGGGACAGATTCACAGGGACATTTACTAAATTCTTGGGAATTTACTATTCCTAAAACACTGTACCTTTCGTTAGTGTATATGCTGAGTTGCATAATTTCTTTTCTCACCAGTCTTTATTTAAGAGAGAGAGAAAAAAAACCAGACTTCTCTCTGATGGCTTCCTCCCCAAACACTCACAATGGCTAGAGACAGGCAGAGCTGGGAACTGAATCCAGGTCTTCCACTTTTGAGTTACACTTGCTGCCTCCAAAGGGCTGCACTGGCAGGAAGCTGGAATCGGGAGTGGAGCCATGACTCAAACCCAGGTGTGCTGATACGGGACACAGCTGTCCCATCCCAACAAATAGCCCAACTCCTAGGCCAATGTTCATCCTTTGCCAGTGTTCTTAAGACAGAAAAAATTTAAAAGCCTCTGTGATAACCCCCAAGATGATAAAAAAAAAAAGCTAAATATGAAACTCAGGTTACATCTAAATACAGACATTGGCCATTTTGGAGGAATTGTCTGAATTCATTATGTGGAAAAAATCACTTCCGTTAAATCTGTAATTTGTTTGATATCTGATTAAATTGGCTATGTAGCCCAAGGGGAAAATTTCTTTTCTTCCTTCTTCTTCTTTTTTTAAAGATTTATTTAAGAGGCAGAGAGATAGATAGCTAGAAGGGAGTGGGGAGGGAGCAAGCTCCGTTGCATTAGTTGGTTCACTCCCCAAATGCTTGCTACAGCCAAGGCTGGACTGGTCTGAAACTAGGAGCTAGGAACTCATTCCAGGTTTCCCATATGGGTAGCAGGGACACAATTACTTGAGCTGTTACCAGCTCTTCCCAGGGTCTGCATTAGCAGGAACCTAGAGTCAAGAGGTGGAGCCAGGCACCAAACTCAGGCACTCTGACATGGGACACAGATGTCTTCACCAGTGTTTTAACCACCAGGCTAAATGCCACCCCCTCAGAGGCCATGATAATCAAGAGGTTCACATTAATGAAACTTATAGGCAATGATGGACGTGAAACTGTGACAGTGTATGACCATGAACCGAAAGAGACCCACCATGATAGAATTTAGCTTTCCTTTTTCACTCAGCTAGCCATGAACATTCAAGCATTTACTGGGCAACTATTTTGTGTTTTCAAGAGTAGTGTAAGGATTTTGTTCAAGTCAACAAGTTGTTACTGTTTGAACATGATTATAATGTTTGCAGTGAACTGTATTGGTGGCTCTAGATAGCAGTAGGCCTAGTTTTTCTCTTTCATATTTTACTGAAGAGTTACGGTGCCTGAAAAGTATTGCAAACCAAAGTAATCACTAAGCAGTGTTTGCCTCCTGTATACAAAGTAACTTACTCATGGGAGGACCAGGCAGAGTAAGCAATAAAAGCTGCCAGTGCAGGGAGCAGAGCTGTTAAGATCCTGCTTCACAGTCTGTGTTGCTTTCAAGCAGCTAAGAATGCTGGGAGTTGTAGGTTAGCAATTATAGGAATGTTACAAATGCACACTGCACATAGATTCTTGTACAGTGATTTTGCTTTCACATAGGGTACAAGCAAAAAGGATGGATTTTCAGAAAATGAAAATGAGGTTTCCCAAAGGTTAATTTGAACTTGAAAGAGGCAAAGTTTCAACAAAGGCATTAAACACCCCAAGGGCAAAGCCTGCTATATAGTAATCTGGAATTACATGTGCTCACATGCACTGGAAAACACATGGCCTTGCTACAGCCCCCTGGCTGCCCAGGGACCCCAAAGCACACCCGTCAGAAGAGGAAGTGGCTGTTCTAGGGCATCCATCTGCTCCGTGAGAAAGCTGCCATGCAGAGCCGGAGGTGAGGGTCATGGGCATATCCTGTCACCCGCAACCACTGAAAGCCTTTTGAAACACCCGAGTATTAAGAACCACCGCAAACCTCGTTTCTGATGAAAACATTTCTTTTTCTTCCCACTGTCCTTAGCCTCTAGAGAGGTTCCTCCTTTCTAGAATCCACCATCATCATGGGTTGTACAGACCCTGATGGCAGGGAGGGGACTCTGGTGCCCCAGGCCAGGCCAGTGGATGTACAGGGCCTGCGACAGCCTCACGGCCCAGTGGCTGGGGACAATGCCACTGCCCAGGAGAGACTGCCCATTCTCACCTGGCTGGTCCAACCCCCAGGTGCTCACTCCTCATGGTTCCCCTTCTTCCTCCACTCCCTGTCAACCATCTCCCCGTTTGTCACCACTGTTACGCGAGTTACAGTTGCTGTCTTCCCAAATACTAGGTCATCTGTGTAAGATCGCATGCCTTTTAAGTATTAGGTGCTAAGAAAAGCAAAATATGGGGTCAGCATTGTGGCAAGGTGGATTAAGACACCCCCTGTGACACCAGCGTCCCGTTCAGGAATGCCAGCTGGAGTCCCTGCTGCTCTGCTTCTGCCTCAGCTCCTTGCAATGCTCCTGGGAAAGCAGCAGAAGATGGCCCAACATGGGCCCCTGCCACCCACAGGGGAGACCTGGATGGAGTTCCAGGCTCCTGGCTAAAGCCTAGCCCAGTCCTGGCCATTGTGGTCACTAGGCAGTGAGCCAGCAAATGGAAGATTTTTTTCTCTCTGTCTTACAAAAGAAATGAATAAATCTTTTAAAAATGTGAGAAATTTTAAAAATGAATTTTTATGGAGAAACAAATAACAGCGGGTCTCTCTTTGGGATGATGAGCTCAAAGTTTTTGACAGGTGGCAAAGTGTGGAATGAAGCTTAGAAGTTGGAGACACTAATAATTTAATTATGCTCACCTTTGTTTTAGCAGTGACTTATTATGGAACCCTTTCTGGATGTCAAATCGTGTCCAGGCACATTTAAAAGTGCTAGACACAGGCCACTTTATCTTTGGCTCTTCATTTCATACTTTCTAGAATTTGTAAGAACTATGCTATATAATTTTTTTCTTTAAATTTCAGATTCACCGATGGCAATTGAACTCTCCTGGGAGTATATAAATGGAATGATTGGATTATCAAAAACTATTACTATTTCCAAATGAACAATCTTTACCATCTAGATTTGATATTTTATAGAATGCTCTTTTGATGTTAGTGATAAAAAGTTGCAAATTCTTTCATACCATTCAAGAAAAAATAGAAGCTGTGGTGTTATGGGACAAATTCTATTCCCAGTCTTATACACTAACTTTGTTTTTCTCTCATTTGGCCAGGAGAGCTTTGAGAGAACCTTCTCTGCAGATGGTGTTAATGAGTCTACAGGGGAAAAGAAGATCAAGGATCTAAGATTTTCCTGGCAATGTTTACCTCTCACTTGGAGAGGACCACTAGAGAATAATCCCTTCAAAGACAGTGTTTTATTCTTGACAACAAAAGCTCTTTGATTTGATTTCAGAAACGGTCAGCTTAACTCTCCCAGCACTAACAGGTGGCGGTGTCTTGTCAAAGCACGGATTTTGCTAAGTTCAGAGTTAGTCCGACATGAGAGAAATGGAAAAGATGAAGTTCATTCCCAGAACAGCATTTCTGTCAGCAGTAGCCTCTTGTGTAAATGTGCAATCTTAAATAAAACCAACCTGGGCTGCTTTAAAGTCTTCTTGACTGATTATAACTCTAAACTCTGTTGTTTTTTCAACATGTGCGTCTAAACCTTAGGAGCATCCAAGTAGAATCCACCTGTTATCTGGGTCCACATAGGTATTCTCAAACAGGGACAATTTTACTTTGATAATCATGTTCTCCTGTAATTGCTTATTAACTATCATCCTTTAAAAACGTATGCCCCAAATCACATCTGGTTTAATGGAAATCAAATATATCTTTAGCAGTCACAAACAGATAGGGAGTCTTATACTTCCTACCAAACCAAAAAAAAAAAACATTTGTTCTTTCAAAATTTGCTTTCCTTAATCATAATTGAGTTTTCATGGACATATAGAAAATCACTCGCAGGATGACCTCAATATACCTAATCATGTTCATGTTGTGACAGACGGTGGAAACTGAAGATAGTCCCATCAGTTTCTTAAGGTTTTGATCCTGCGCCAACCATCATAGTCATTCCTTCTTTTCACTGGATGTAGGGACATGCAAGAAAGGTTATTTTATCTCCTGCAGGACAAACTTATTGTCATTGTTCTGGGGATCAATAAGCTGCTGTGGAGAACTGTCACTCCCCCAACTGAACCCACTGAGGTCCCTGGCTCCTGCTTTGTCTCAGTGTTGTCCTGGAAGTTTATTTCCGAGGGGCAGGGAGAAAGAGAGAGAGAGAGAGAGAGAGAGAGAGAGAGAGAAACACCCCTGAGACTGGGCCGGGCTGAAAGCAGAAGTCAGAAGCTCAGTGCAGGTCTCTGACATGGGTGCCAGGAATGGAACACGTGGGCCATCCCTTCTGCTTTCCAGGGATTGCATTAGCAGGAAGCTGGAGTCGGGAGCCAGAACCAGGCGTCCAACCCAGCCCTTCAGATGCCATGGCCATCTTAAGTGGCAACTTCAGTACCAAGTCAAACACTCACACGGACTTTTCCTTTTTAAGAAGTTTTCTATTAGCAAAGGAATTTTGACATAAATGCTGCTTTTACCTTCCTTGAGAGCTGTGTAGGGATTTATGTATGACGTCAGCCCTATCAGCTTCCTGACTTTTTCAGTGGACAGCTGCGGAAGTCAGGGGCAGCGCAGAGCACCCACCAGAACCACAGGACTCCCCAGGAAGCCAAGCCACCACTGTGCAGCTGGTGAAAAGACACGAGGAATGCTTGTGTGCTCCTGACCAGCAAAGAATGGCGTCTTTTGGTTTCTCAGGACGGAAGCTCTCATTGAATGAAGCCAGGCCATTTCATCCATAATATTGGGAATACCAAGCTAATGCTTCTACCAAAATTAATTTTATTAATCCAGATTTTTGGGCAGTTTGAGACAGACTTTGGGATATTCTATTAATACATGATTTTCAGAGATAAGGAGATGTAGATTTAAATCCGGGTTCCATTATGTATCATTGTTTGACCTTGAACAAGTCATTTAACCTTTCTGAATCTGTTTCCTTTTGTGTTAAAGTTTGGACAATAATGCCACCTTAAAAGGCGGATTTGCTACCACTAATGATTAAGATTTACAAACAGCAGCACAATGCCTTGTACATTGTAGACATTAGTTTTTAAGAGGGAACTGATTCTTCTTTCTGGCATTGATTCTCAACTGCAGAACCTGCTTCTCCACATTCAAAGGTGAACTCTTTCATCTTTCAAAGAGATGAAAACTTGTGTATCTGCACAATACGTATTTCAAACATCTCCTGTCGCCCGTGAAACAGGAAACCTACCTGAATTTTTTCATTGGAGATTGCTTTTCTTGAGCAGTGGCCAGATGACCAGAATAATAGACTGGGAAGAACATAATGTTCCAGTTTGTTGAAAACCACGTCATGAAAAATGGGCAGTAGAAGTTCTTATAAGTGATCTTCACAATCTGTGTGGTGCCCACCCAAGACGACGACACTGACAAGATGATCAAGAGTCCCCAGACGGCCTTCAGAAGCACGGACGTGCATGACAGGCACCGAGCTCGGATTCTGTTCTCCTGGCTGCTGTTCTCGGGATGAGTCTGTGTCCCATCGTCCCCTGGAACCAGGAAGGGAAGTCATGTGGGGAAGTCAGGTCATAAAACACCAATCAAATGCATCAAACTCAAACGGATGAAACCGAAGAGGCATCACTGGGTTTTTCTAACCTGCCATCATCGGAAGAGACCGATAACTCTGACTTGTTTTCTCTGTGGGATCTTTGCATCAAAGATGACTATTAAATCAAAAAGAAATGTATACCAAGATTGGAGAAAGTTTTGGCTACACAAAGTCATTTCCCACCTCACAATAAATTGTTACTTAATGTATTTCCAGGAGCACAATAGGTTTTGCTTTGTATTTTTACATTTAGTAGGAAAATTTAGCAGCAACTCTTTTTTTTACGTAAACATAGCCAATGCTCTCTGAAAGTGACAATCACAAAGGCCTTTCCCTGGATAGAGAAGACAAGTTCAATATAAAGAGTGTAATGACTTCATGTACTTATCAGGAAGTTGAACAGGGGCAGAGGTCACCAAATCCCCACCCAAGTTGGGATCCCACATGATCAAATTCCAAGTAGAGGGAGGCAAAATTGGCTGCAAGATTATCCCGTGTCCCTCCTTTAACTATTCAGGCCCTTTCCTTCACTACAAGGTCTGTTCTGGGGCTTAAGAAAGTAGTGTAGCCCACAGATTGCAAGTGGCAGTGAAAGGGGCTTCTCACCTCACCTCTCCAGAATCTATTGGCTCTGCTGTTGAATGCATTCCTACTGCCTAATGAGCCAGGTGTCTACTGCTTAATGAGCCAAGCATGATGGTCTCACTGGGTTAGAAACCTTTAACCAGCGAGAGCTTTCTGATATAATCATTTGGAAGGAAGGGGATAGAAGCTTTGAAAGTGAACTCTTCTTTGGAGAATACAAACCAAGCAAATATGAAACAGCAATTGCTATGTGCCTCCAGATTTTATAAACAGTGCTGAGTTCTCAGTGCTTAGAGCTCCAGAAGATGAAAACTGGCATTTTTAAAAATTTATTCAACAAAATCGAATGGAGACTCTATCAGGAGCTATAGTTGGGTCCCAGATGAAAGAGTTGCACTCACAGTCTAGTGGGAAGCCAGGAAACACCTAATGGAGTGTGATAAGGGCCAACTCTGACAGACAGGAGGGTACATCAGAATGTTCTTAGTAAATGGAATTTAAAAGGTTACTTTGGTGTAAAAGAATTTTGAAATCCATGCATACTCCTAGAAGGCCATATAAACAGAGAAGCACTGGTAAGGAGTGGGGTGAGAGGTGACCGGGAGACACTTCCCTGATAAAGTGACATTAAAGTGAGTCTGGAAGTATGAGTAGCCAGCTACCCTTGCACTCTGTGTACAGATGATTCCTGCTCTTAGTAACCATTCTGCAGAGTTCCTCCATGACCTTACCATGCAGAGTAGGAGAGGAAAAGCGAGATAAATAAGGGTCCTGTGTTGGGAGGCTGGGGAGAGACACAGACCTACTCTCTTAAGTAGGTATTGTCATTCCCACTTTCAAGATGAAAAAACTGAGACTCACGTTAAAGGCTGTCTGAAGTTCAACACGTTTTTATTCTGAATACTCATTCTGTTAGGCTTTCAGCCTTTTGCTTTCCACTTGAGCACTGGAAGCTTCGGAAATGGTTTGGAGAAGAATGTGTTTCCTGGTGGGAATGGCAATCTTGGATAGGTTGACGAGAACTGATACCTAAGAGAAAGTGGACTCCTACATTTCACCTCTCATTATTTTCCAGGACTATCTCATAAGGAGGAGTGATGCTACAAGTATTTTAAGTTTCCTTTTGGGGTGATATTGTCTCCTTCTTTGAATATTTCTTCTGTGCCACCATCATACCACAAACACCAACAATCGCCTAAATCTTTCCATATTATTGAACCATTTTTCTTCTTAATGGCTAGATTTAATAGCTGCTAATTCTGTAATTTTACAAGGCATAGGGAGATTGGGTCTCCAGAGCTCTTTGCTTTTCTGACCACTTTAAGCATGTTTACATCTCTCCTTTTGTACGCATCACTAGAATTGCTGTATCAGGAACCCTAGCCATTCCTTCTTTTTCTCATCAATTCTCATGTTCATGTGATATTAATACAAGTAGAACAGATGCAATGTAGTTCTTAGATACAATTCTAAGAATATAATGATATTCTCTCCCTCCCCTCCTTTCTCCTTCTCTTCTCTTCTCTTCCCTTCCCTTCCCTTCCCTTCCTCCCCCCTCCCCTCCCCCTCCCCTCCCCCTCCCCCTTTCTCCCTTCCCCTTTTCCCCTCTCCCCCCCTCCCCTTCCCCTCTCCCCCTTCTTCCTTCCTTCCTTCCTTCCTTCCTTCCTTCCTTCCTTTTTTTTCTTCTACAAGTTGATGGTAGAGGCCACTGGATTTTGAAATCTGAGTCTAAGTCCTAGCCCTGCCATTCTGTGACCCTGAGTCCCTGTTTAATTCCAATCCCCGCTTCTGCCGCACAGTGACAACCTCTCTCTCATGGGATTCATTTTGAGATGAAGCACTATAACATCCATAAAATCACGGTGCGCTGCTTTCAGATCATTCTCCTTTCCTCTCTCCTCTGTGTGCCCCGGATTATCCCCAAGTGCCTGCCAATTGTCACAGAAAGAGTAATTATGTTCCAAGTGATCTTTAATGGTTTTCTCTTTACAATCAGCAAGCTAGATATGATAGATATGACATGTATTTATTAACCAGCATATTTAATTAACTGAGATTTTGTTTTGCAAACAACTGAATGACAGCAATATTGCTACAATTTATTAGAGCCAATTAAAACTTCTGAAGATTTAAGATGTCATTTTCTTCATTTTTTTTTTAAAGAATTGCACCCTTCATGTGTATGTAATTGCTGAGATAACATTTGAAAACATTGTCTGGGGTGAGCATTTGGTCTAGCAGTTAAGACACTGGTCAAGGTGCTTACATCACATATTAGAGTACCCACGTTCAGGTCCTCACTCTCTTTCCAAATCTAGGTTCCTGCTAATGTGGACACTGGGAGGCATCAGAGACGGCTCAAGTTTTTGATTTCTGTCACTCATGTAGGAGACCTTGATTAAGCCCTTGTCTTCTGACTTGGTCTAGGCTAGGCCCAGCCTCTGCAGGCATTTGGAGAATGAACCAGAGACTGAGAATGTACTTTCTCTCTTTTTCTTCCAATCTGTCACTCAAATAATAAGATAAGAGAAAATAAGGTTTGTTTTTGAAAAATAACTTTTCTCATGGAAAAAATATTTTTTTCTTTTTTTATTTTTTTTTAACTTTTATTTAATGAATATAAATTTCCAAAGTACGGCTTATGGATTACAATGGCTTCCCCCCCCATAACGTCCCTCCTACCCGCATCCCTCCCCTTTCCCACTCCCTCTCCCCTTCCATTCACATGAGGATTCATTTTCAATTCTCTTTATATACAGAAGATCAGTTTAGCATACATTAAGTAAAGATTTCAACAGTTTGCTCCCACACAAACATAAAGTGAAAAATAATAGATGATTTTTTAAATGATGATGAAATCAGATCAGACCTATTGTCATGTTTAATCCCAGTGAGAGTCAAGTTGGGAATTGATAATTTCTTCCTTTTTTTTTTTTTACAGAAGATCAGTTTAGTATACATTAAGTAAAGATTTATTTTAAAATGAGTGCATACCACAAGAGGCTTTCACATCTCCTATATCATTTTTGCTGATATTATCTCCATTCCTAACTGAATCCCTAAATTGCCATTTTTCTTTTTATAAAAAGTAACTTTTCTCAGTGTTCTGTGTTTCTTGCTTGTTTAGTTTATATTTTACTACCTAGTCATTTTGGTTTTTTAAAATTATTTATTCCTTTATTTATTTGAACTCAATTCAGGTCTTCCATATGGGTGGCTGGAACCCAATTACTTGAGCCATCATCTGCTCCTAGCCTCTGCATGAGCAGGAAGCTGGAGTTAGGAGTCAGAGTTAAGTATCAAATGCAGACATTGAAATGTGCCTTAACCACAAGGCCAAATGCATACCCTCTACTACCCATTATTTTAGATGAGGTGTTTCGTTGCTTTTGCTGTTGCTAATACTGTTTTCAAGGATGAAAGAGGGTTTGAGTCTGTTTTTGGCTAAGTTGAAGGAGTAAATGGAGAGGGAGAATTTGGAAACACACTCAGAGGAGGTCTGTAGGAGAAGATTCTTGGTAGGGGTCAAGGAGCTAACATTGGAAAGGTAGAAAGAGGTACAAATAAAAGTCACCCTGCAACACTGGTATTAGAAAACAAAAGCACAGAGGGATTCTGGGGTAGAGAAGCAAGTGTTAGCATATGATTGTTTTACTCTTTGCAGGGAGGTGGACGTATGGTCCTAGGATGACAGGAAGTGAATATGAACTTGGGACTTGAGAGCATTTTCTGGGAGAGAGAATAGGATGTCCCTCACCAGTAAGCAACAGCCTTAGGTAGCAGCCTAGCGGACTTTGTTTCATTTAGAAACTGAATTTTCTAGAAAACTTGTGGGCATAGTTGTGAGATTTCTCTAGCAATCCCAGTAATTCAGGCATTGGTGAGATGTCAGGTGGATGGGAGAAAAGTCTAAAGGCCTTAACTGATCCAAAAATACTGATCAGAGAGGCAACTATGTCTCCTGTAGAGGTTAGGAAATTGGGAAAACTAAGAGGACCGCCGGGACAGGAAGTCCTGTTGAGGACAAAAGCAGATTCTTGATTTTCCTGGCATTTTTGTTCTTTTCAGAATGGGCACAGTGTGCTGTTGCTGAATCCCAGGCACGAGATAAAAGATTCTAGGTTTTGACATTTTGAAGACGAGAAAACTAGCAGCCTCGTAAATGTTATTAAATGTCATTACCGAATCACGTGTGAAGCTCGTCTAGCTTAGGTTTTTGTGTTCAGTTTCTCTGATGCACTCTAGACCACTGGAAGACATTATCTACTTTCTTCCATCCTCCTCTTCCCACTGGATAAAACCATCCCATCCCAGCTCATGAAAGTCCCCATGACACCTCTGCAGTCTGTGCCAGGGCTTGTTAGAAGGCTACCAACCGTTGCTGTCATTTAAGAGGAATTCACCCACATACCTGATCTGTTCTGTCTCTCAATTCTGTGTCCACAAACTCCAGAGGATCCTCGACTCTGAAGTTCCAGAATGGGAGCAGAAGAATCCTCGGTGACAGACAGAGGAGACAGCTGTCGACTGATGCCACTGTGGGAACTGGGGCAATTGGTTCCTGGTTTGCATCGAGTGGCTGAAGATCTGGAGGTACCTGAGAAGACAAATTCATGTCCCTTTAAGAATGCCCTGGAGGAAAAATCGGGATCAGATTTTAAAGGCCTTGGTGTTAAAATCATGGTAGCAACTTCACAGCTCTGAGGAGCTCACTTCTGATTCTAAAAAAGGGGCTCCTAAAAGGAGAATGAAATGTTAGCAAGGCCTGGGTCTCCAAGATAAAGAGCCTCTTCAGAGAAATCAGTTAACTAGAGGGGAATATTAAAAGGTGGTACTTGGATGGATACTCAAATTCTGAATTAAAACTGTGAACATATTCTGAATTAAAACCCAAATAATTTATGGCAAGGAAAGCAAAATGTCATACTATACTTGCTTTCACCTTTTCCTTCCTAGGGTTGACTGTCAAATTCCTAACTGATAAAAGAGTATCTTCTATCAAAGCCACTATGCAGTTTCCCACTAGATCAATGACTGGCTTTGTTGTGTCTGTTCAATCACCTCCAGCCTCTATCCAGTGCGGCAGATGAAAACCCAACCTTCAGGGTCCTCCCTAGGGCAAATCCCTTCCTATTCTGATTAATTTCCAGTGAAGCCAACCCAGAGTAGACTTCATTAATCTGCAGCTAGAGTAGCCACACAGGTCAGAAGGGTCCAGCCCACACCCTAATCCTCCTCACCGCCAACTCTCCCATTCAAATGGAGAACTGGTCAACGTTAAGATATTAACACTGGTATAATACTATTCACCTAATTCCAAATTTCATTTGGATTCCTTTTTCTATTCCAGGATTTCATCCAGGATATCACATTATACTTAGTCATCATGTCTCCTTAGCCAGTATGGTCTATGACAGTTTGTCTGTCTGTCTTTGTTTTCATCACCTTGACAGTTTTTGAAGATGCTGTTCAAGTATTTTGTGGAATGTCTCTTAATTGGCATTCACCCTGCTTTCTCTCATGGTTATAATGGGGTTACAGGATTTTGAGAAGAATGTCACAAAGGTATCTTTCATATCACATAGTATTAGTCATTATATGCTACCAGCAGAGCTAATCATTGATGATGTTGGCCATGATCACCTCGCCAAGGTAGTGCTTGGTTTCTCCACTGTCTTTTCTTCCGTTTCCACACTCTATTTTTTTGGTAGCTGCTCACTAGTGTAGTTCATACTTTGAGAGTGGAGAGTATTAACCTTCACGTTATGGAGAAGGCATCTCTCTTTCTCCCCCCCCCCCACCCCGTATTTGGAATTATTCTGTACATATTTGTCTCTTTTCCTTATTTATTTTTCCAACAATTTATTTATTTATTGTATATTTATCTCCTACTTTGAATTATCATGAAGCATGTTTATTCTTTTCCTCAGATTATCCCAGAGCTCTTTTGGATTGGCTTCTGGATCCCTTTGATCTGGGCTTGCTCTTGTTTTCTGAGCTCTTCCGTACTTCCTGACATGCCAAGAGGCTCCAGCGCATTTTCACTTTCCATTTTCCCTGTCCTCCTAGAATCCATGATTTCTCCAAAGAATTCCCTTTCTTTTAACTGGATGATTTTTTGTTTGTTTGTTTGTTTGTTTTTTGACAGGCAGAGTTAGACAGTGAGAGAGAGAGAGACAGAGAGAAAGGTTTTCCTTCTGTTGGTTCACCCCCCCAAATGGCCACTATGGCTGGTGCAGTGCACCGATCCGAAGCCAGGAGCCAGGTGCTTCCTCCTGGTCTCCCATGCGGGTGCAGGGCCCAAGCACTTGGGCCCTCCTCTACTGCACTCCCGGGCCACAGCAGAGAGCTGGACTGGAAGAGGGGCAACTGGGACAGAATCCGGAGCCCAGACCAGGACTAGAACCCGGTGTGCTTGTGCCGCAGGCGGAGGATTAGCCTAGTGAGCCGTAGCACCTGCCAAACTGGATGATATTTCAAAAGCAGTATCTGTGAGTGGGCTTGCTGTCATTGGGATACCCTTGGGATAGGCCCTCCCAGCTGTCAGAGCTAAAAAGTATGTTAATGTATGTCTACCCATGCATACACATAGGGGTATATTCATAATTATTTTTTATCTCACACTCTTTTTATGTCCTCTAAGAACTAGCTAAAGTGCCCTGTATTCATTGTGAAGTCAATCAGTATTTGTTGACTCTGATGAAGATCAACTTGAGTGGTAAGACTTGGAGTATCAGATCACCTTGACACTGGTGGATAGCAGTTAGGTACACTGCCATGACCACTCTCTGGGACACTGCACTCTCACTTCTGTGTGAGCTAACAGTTCCTTTATTCTCACTGATACAAGGTAGGGAACAGAGGCTATCAGGGGCTCTGTCTTGGTGTGATGCTTCTGAGATGGTAGAAGGGAGATAAACAATGCCAAATGAAAACAAAAAAATTTCAAATAAACAGTGTCCTAGCTTTGCATCCATTGTATTATGTATTAGGAGAGTAACCACTTGAAGCAATCAAACCAGAACATCAAAGTGGTAGTGTCCAGAGGGAAGGAAAGATTGAGTTCCTGAACCATCAAGAGTCAACAAGAGCCAAGAATTGAGCAGCGTAATGTAACCCTGGATGTAAATGTTCCTTCCACAGTGCAGGCCTCTCCATCCATAACAAAAGCTCACCTTGTTTTCTTTTCAATCTTGGGAAAGATAATTAGAAAGATATAAAGATGTAGTTGGCTGTATCATCTATTATTAAGTGTCTCAGATTGACCTCATTAAAATGCATTATTTAATCTTGGATTTAAAAATCATAAAAATATACAGCCACTCAAAAAGTCAACAGATGTATCACATACTGATTACTATATGTAAATTTAATACTAAATTAATATTATTATAAAAGTGTCAAAAATACATGAGGTTCTTATTGCACATATTTCAAATGTTTACTGTTCCTTGTACAACTATGTTTCCAATTGAATAGCTCAAACTCAATGAAAAGTGGATGTCTATAATTCAGTGAACTCTCAATTATTCATGTTCTTCAAGAGAGGTTGAAGCTCAGCTACTCTGAGTCTTTTACAATGTGTGTTTCAGGTTTTTTTTAATAACTTATTTTATATAAGATGTTCTCTCTCTCTCTCTCTCTCTCTCTCATGTTAACATTGAGCTTCATGCTGTCATCACTTGGAAACTGTAGGTGGCAAGAAGAAAGTCTAGAAATGGGTTGGGTAGCAAGTTGAGGTCAACATAGAATATTGGTTACAACTACCTAAAAAGTTGGTAACTTGCACACAGCTAGGAGGTGCTGAATTTGTGAATCACACCAGAAATTTATCTTGCCTCCTCATTTCCACAGAAATATAGATTTCATTGAAATATAGAAGTTCATTGCCTGCTGCCAGCTGCCTCCAACTGATTGGTTTGTTGAATAAATCTAAGTTCAGCCCCTGGAGGCATTTAATCATTGTCCTAAAATGTTAAACTGGGAGCAGGCATTTGGCCTAGTAGGTAAAATGGCCACATCCCGTGTTAAAGTAACTGAGTTAGAATCCTGGCTCTGCACCTGGATTTAGTTTCCAGGTCCTGGCTTCAGTCCTGCCCAGTCCAAGCTGTTGTGTTTATCTGGGGAATGAACTAGTGGAAGAGGCTCTCTCTATCTGCATGTCTCTCTGTCTGTCCATCTCTCAAATAGAAAAAATGATAAAATTTAAGTTTCAGAGCCAGGCCTAGAAACACATTCAGGGATTGGGCCATAAAACAGTCATCTCCAATCCTGAAAATGAAGACACTGTCCCATCCTAAATGGTCTTGTACCAGTCAATTAATATGATGCCTGCCAAGACGAAAGTAGCTATTCAGAATGTCACCTGGGATGCCGTCAAGGACCATAAATAAATCATATCTTTCTTTGTTTACATGTCACAGTGAGTGCCTGTGTGGAAGCAGGGATTGCAAACTCATCTAGTGAACAATGTTCAGGCTTTAATAGATATTGAGAGGAAATTGTATCAGAAGTGATGGGTTGGAAGTCTTTTATTAGTTATGGCAGATGGCTTGCCCTGTCCCTCTTAAAGACATCTGCTCACTAGAGTCATAACAATAAGCCATCGAGGGCAATTTTTCATATTTTTCAGGCAGGAGAATATGATTTCTTCATCTGCGCTGGTTAGGCTGTGCCTGCTCCCAAATTCAATTTGGCTCAACAAGTGACTATTAAGCACTTATTATGGGCAGGTATTATGTCAGGAGCAGAGGTAGACAAATGAATACAGAGCCTATGCCTGCAGGAAGCTCTCAACTTAGTATCAGAGTCAGACTTTGTAAACCAATTAACCATAATTTAATGTGACCTGGGGAAGGAGAAGAAAGGGAGGGAGTGATTCATTCAGAAGCTTAGAGCAGAGAAGGCTCCATGGGACACTCCATCAAAGGCAGCTTTAAACTCTGACGGATGAGTCACACTTCACCAGGCAGAGTTTTAGGCTGAGGAACAGGCAACGTGGTTGGAGGAATCTGACTATAGGAGTTAATACTCAGAGTGTAGAGTGCATGCTATGAGACTTCATACAAAAATGACCCACCCTGAACCCTGAACCTGAGTGCGGAAGAGCACCAAGAAGTCCCCTCTTTTACCCATTCCAGTCACTTGAGGAGGATGTGCCACCTAATTGAGACCCAGACCATTTGGAGGGGTTAAGAACCCAAGCTGTTAAATATGCGGAGACCTGGTAGAATCGGCTCGATCACGTATAACTGCACAACACTGAGCCGGACAAAGGCTGTGTAATTTCTCTCAGCCTGTTTCCTCTTCTGTTATCCTCACTCTCAAAGAGTATGTGCATTAAGTGACCTATAGGAATTACTCAATGAAGGCAGACTATTTCAATAATGAGTATGTAAACTAAAAGTACTATTAGTGGTACTTTTAAATTTAATTCCATATATTAGAAATCCAAGCTAAATTGGTTCAAGCAAAGCAGGAAGATTTTCAGAGCTTAGCAACTAAGGGACAGGATGTCCCTAAATCTCAGGAGTACATGGAGCCAGGGGCACAAGGCAGTCAGTTCACAAATCTTTCCACCTCTCCCTACTGGGTGACAGCTTCCTTTCTTCTTAAGTAAATTTGGTTGTTCGAAGCTCCCAAGTTTTCAGCTTTCTAGCCTTAGCCTTCTGGAAGAAAACTAGTTGCCAAGAATAAAAAATCCTGAGAGATGGGAGCATTGCAACAGGTGAAAGCTCCCAGGACAGGCTGGGACTGGGGCAGGGGTGTGGAGCAGATGATGCCCTGGTTGTCCTCCCTAGGAGCTTCAAGCCAAGAGGATGAAGATGAATGACAGCCACTAAGTAAGCAATCGCTTAAGGAAATTGTGCATAAGGCATGGGGTTCTCAGATACTGAGCTGGAAAGACGAGCTGATGAAAATTAGGTTTTTGGAAAGCACTAGGAGTGAGAAGCAAGTTTCTGTGTGAGCAAGTGCAAGAGAGCTTGCAGATAATAAACCTGACTCCCAGACAGCATTCAAACTGACATTTACCTCGTATGAGCTCAGAAGGTCAACAAAACAATTTGGGACATGCTCAATTGGACTTGCCCCAAGCGATAGAGTTAGAAACGTGCCAGGGGATTCCAATTCAATCCCATCAAGGTGGCATGTACCAATGCCATCTCACTAGTCAAAGTGATCAGTTTCAGTTCACAATTGATCATAATCAAAGGATTAAGATTCAAAGGGATCACATAAATAAGACTAGTGTCTGCTAATACTAACTGATAGAATTAAAAAGGAGAGAACAATCCAACATGGGAAGCGGGATACACAGCAGACTCAGAATAGCAGATGTCCTAAATAGCACTCTGGCCTCAGAATCAGCCCTTAAGACATTTGGATCTGGCTGAAGAGCCCATGAGAGTATTTTAGGCATGGAAAGCCAAGACACTCTGGCAAAAAAAACCTAAATGAAAGATCTCTGTGAGTGAGACCCCAGTAGAAAGAACAGGCCATCAAATAAGGAGATACCTTTCTCTGAAGGGAGGAGAGAACCTCCACTTTGAATATGACCTTGTCTAAATAAGATTGAAGTTGGAGAACTCAAAAGGCTTCCATAGCCTTGGCAACCCATGACAAGAGCCTAGGGTGATTACTGAGGCCATAAACAAGAGTGTCAATTGTTAAGTCAACAACGGGAGTCACTGTGCACTTACTCCTCATGTAGGATCTCTGTCCTTAATGTGTTGTACAATGTGAATTAATGCTATAACTAGTACTGAAACAGTACTTTATGCTTTGTGTTTCTGTGTGGGTGCAAACTGTTGAAATCTTTACTTAATATATGCTAAACTGATCTTCTATATATAAAGAGAATTGAAAATGAATCTTGATGTGAATGGAATGGGAGAGGGAGCAGGAGATGGGAGGGTTAAGGGTGGGAGGGAAGTCATGGGGGGTGGGAAGCCACTGTAATACAAAAGCTTTGGAAATTTATATTTATTAAATAAAAGTTTAAAAAAAAGGTCAACAAAACACCTGAGCACCTGGCTTTACTAAGTGCCATATTAAAAAGCTGAGCTTGGCCAGTGCCGCGGCTCACTAGGCTAATCCTCCGCCTAGCGGCGCCAGCACACCGGGTTCTAGTTCCGGTTGGGGTGCCGGATTCTGTCCCGGTTGCCCCTCTTCCAGGCCAGCTCTCTGCTGTGGCCAGGGAGTGCAGTGGAGGATGGCCCAAGTGCTTGGGACCTGCACCCCATGGGAGACCAGGAGAAGCACCTGGCTCCTGCCATCGGATCAGCACGGTGCGCCGGCCGCAGCGCGCCGGCCGCGGCGGCCATTGGAGGGTGAACCAACGGCAAAGGAAGACCTTTCTCTCTGTCTCTCTGTCTCACTGTCCACTCTGCCTGTCAAAAAAAAAAAAAAAGAAAGAAAAAGAAAAAAAAAAAGAAAAAGCTGAGCTTGAGACCCTATTCAATTTTTCCTCAAATTATGAGGTGAATGCTACATGCTATGGATCCAGTGCCCATGCCTGCTGGTGCGATAATGGATACAGAGGACATTCTTACAGGGGATTGGGTGTGTGTGTTTGTGAAGGGGGAACAGGGTAGTTTCTCTGTGACAAAAGGTAGCATAGTATCCAGGAAAAACTTCCCTGAAAGATACAATTGGCTATGTCACCTCAGACAAGTACTTGACCTCTCTTTGTCCACATTCTTTCTATTCTGAAATTAAAGGACTGGACACAATGATTTCCTAAACCCTTATAGTTTTCTCTTCTTTGAATTAAAGAATTTTCAAATAAGCACTTGCAAATCATATTTGACCACAAAACAGTTTAAAATAGTCATTTGTATTAGATTCGAGAAGGAAGAGATGGAAAATCCAAATTAGAATAATTTACAAAAAGATACAGGGATGTGGGGCAGTGGTTCTTTAAGTCTCCCACTCCAGCAGCACCTGGGAGTTTCTTAGAAATGCAACTCTCTAGTGCCCACCTCAGAGCTATTGAACCAGAAATTCATCTAAGTGATTCCAATGCAAGCTAAAATTTGGGAAATTATGCGAGAAATCACAAGAAGGAAGCACTCGGGCTTAACAACAGCTCCTACCACTGTTAGGCCCAAAGGGACAATGGAACAGAGTCATTAGAAGAATCTGGAAGGAGAAGGTTGCCTAACATGAGTTATGACTTTAATTAAATCAAATACTCACTGGGGACTCAGAGAACAGTGTCTTTTTTTTATATCCCTATTGTCAACAAACTGAATCCAAGGGATAAGAAAGCCTCTTCCTTTAGTCTTTACTGGTCCAGGTTCCAGAGAGAGAGAGAGAGGTGGTTGGAGAAGGGTGGAGAGGATTTAGAAGGATACAAAGAAGACATAATACATCCATATTTCTACAAAGTCAGGGGTTAGACCACAGGTCTCCCAATTCCCACCAGCTTTAAGCTTCTTTGACTGATGATTCTTCAGCCATCAAGCTGTTGCAAATCATATTTTAATCACAAACCAGCCTTGACTATTTTCAATTAATCACTTAGAGATGTGTTTCTTTTAAAGACCCATCGTCTTTTCCATGACTAAGACATTGTGATCACTGAAGAGACTCTGACCACAGAAATATGATCCTGGATTTTGTGAGCTGGTGTTGCTTGGTGGCCATAATTTATTCGCCATCACTTTGTCTCACAAAAAGGGAGGTGATGTCAGTAATTCAACAAAAGAGTGTGTTAAAAGCTGCATTTCAGCTTATTTTTTAAAAGATGTATTTATTTGAAAGGCAGAGTAACAGAGAGAGAAGAGAAGGAGAAGGAGACACACATACACACACACACACACACACACACACAGAGATGGTCGCAAGCCAGGAGCCAGGAGCTTCTTCTAGGTCTCCCATGTGGATGTGGAGCCCAAGGACTTGGGTCATCTTCTATTGCTTTTCTCAAGCCATTAGCAGGCAGCTGGATCAGAAGTGGAGCAGTTGGGATTCTAACCAGTGCCCATGTGAGATGCCGGCACTGACGGTGACAGCTTAAGCTGTTACACCACAACACTGGCCCCTCCTTTGCTTTTAAGTAGCAAGTTATTGAAGACTAATCTTTGTGCCTTTGCTAAAATCACATTTTCTCAATAGGAGATGTGGGATGCCAGTAGATGAAGTGAGGATGTGAGGGTACTTCAAGAAGTCCATTGGTGGGGTAGGCATTTGACCTAGCTGCCAAGATGCCCATGTCTCCTGTGGGCGTGCCTGGGTTCCAATGCACAGGTCTGACTCCTGACTCCCGACTCCTGCTAATGCAGAACCATGGGAGGCGGTGGTGACGGCTCAGGTGATTGGGTTCATGCTGCCTGTTGGGGGGGACTGGGATTTTGTTCCCAGCTGCTTGCTGGTGGTCATTTAGCAAGTGAACCAATAGATGGGCACCTGCTCTCTGTCTTCCTCTCTCTGCCTCTCAAATACATAAATATTCTTAAAAGTTTATGACAAAATAGAATTAAAAGATAAGTTTCTTTTTGTGCAAAAATGTTTGAAATCTATGCAGTGTTATTTTCATAGTACACAATTTCTGTGAACTCTATTTATTTATTTTTAAAGATTTTATTTATTTATTTGAGAGGTAGAGTTGCAGACAGTGAGAAGGAGAGACAGAGAGAAAGGTCTTCCTTCTGCTGGTTCACTCCCCAATTGCCGTAATGGCCGGAGCTGCACTGATTCGAAGCCAGGAGCTTCTTCCGGGTCTAACACATGGGTGCAGGGGCCCAAGGACTTAGACCATCTTCTACTGCTTTCCCAGGCCACAGCAGAGAGCTGGATTGGAAGTGGAGCAGCCGGGACTAGAACTGGCGTCCAAATGGGATGCCTGGCACCGCAGGCAGAGGATTAACCTACTGCAACACGGCACTGGCCCCCTGTGAATTCTTTAAAAACATCTTGTATTCTAGCAACTGGAAGACAAACGGGTGATTGTGCAGGAGCTTCTGGGAACACACGTGCAGATGCAGAAGCCATAGGAGAGAGGGGTTTTGGAGATAGTGGCTGATACAGGCAGGAGAGCCCAGATGCCAGGACCACGGAGCAGCCAGAGAAGACATCACAGGTACAACCTTCCTGCAGGGGAGTGGCAGAATCCATGGTGAGGACACCCTACAGATGAGTCTGACTTCCTCACCCGTACAACTCTGAGAAGACAATTTCCCTCCTTCCCTCAGTGGGGTGTATGCCCAGCATTTGTTTAACACCTACCATGTGCTAAAGCAGACCTCGTAATGATACTGCAGGGTGGATTTTACTATTCCCATTTTACAAATGAGGCAAGTTAATTTCTAATAGTCCAAGTAAAGCTTAAAACTCAAGTGTACCCAGTTCCAAAGCCATATTCTCTCCAGTGTGCTTTGCTTCATTTCCATCTCAGCTAATCAGTTTTATTGAGCTCCTTCTGTGTGATAGAAGCAAATAAGCTTCTAGGGGCAGATAATATATATTCATATATATTCCCAAGCATCCCCACAAATATAAAGGGGTGAGAATAAGTATTATTATTGTCAGAAAGTGAAGAGAAGGGTTCTGGGGTTTGGTGTAGCAGTTAAAACACTTCTTGGGGTACCCGCATCCCATACCAGAGTGCCTGGGCTCAAGCCCTGGCTCTGCTTCCAATTCCAGCTTCCTGCTAAAGCACACTCTGGGAGGCAGCAGGTGATGGCTCAAATACTTGGGTCCTTGCCAAGTGTGTAGGAGACCCAGAGAGAGTTCTGGGTTCCTGGCTTTCGCCTGACCCAGTTGTGGATATTCGGAGAGTGAAACATTGGATGGAAGGTCTCTCTGATCTATCTCTGTTTCTCCCTTTCTCTGGCTCTCTGCCTTTCAAGTAAATAAGAATAAATACATTAAAATAAATGAAGCAGAGAGAGTAATTTCAGCTAAGTAGAGGAGATGGATTCAAGAAGATTGTAAAATAGGGCAGGGTTCAAAAGGAAGAGGCTGGTGATGCTTCAGCAGATGATGGGTTGAAAGCAGAATTCCAGGAAGGCAAAACTTGTAAGAGAGGGCAGGATACACAGTACAGAGAGAACCTGGAGGGAAGACATCTATTTGGAAGCTGTTCCATCAAAAATGCACGCATTATTCAGATCCATGCATGCATGCATTGGGACCCTTCTTTTCCCTGGCTCTGACCTAGGCAGTCATATGGCAAGGGTAGAAAGAACACTGGCGATACTGTCATTAGGAGCATGCACAGTGCACAGTGACAGTATCTTGTACATGTAAGCTGGGTAAGCTGGCCACAGTTGTTCCTCATGGCCATGATCTTGCACAAGGTACCCGCCAGTGCCCTTACCCCAGCCTGCACAAGCCATTGGAACTCTGTTTTTGCTTATACTTGTCGAGCACACGTTCTGGATTTATATTCCAAAGAAGATATTGGGGTCAAGTTGTATTTCCTCTGATTTCATCCCCCAAAAATACCACCCTTAACACTTGTTCATTTAGACAAATTTCTGGCCCTGTATCTCTCTGTCTAGAATCATTGATTTCCTCTGTGCTGTCCACCGATAACCCCTTCCTCCCTGTTCTGGCTCTGAACACATCCAGGTTTTCTAAGGCTGTTTTCTCCTTTCTGATCACCTCTTACATGACCATACCTACTCTCTGACTACTCAGACCTTTTGCTTCTTACACGCTCTGTCACCTGTAGAATTAGATATGCAGTAACCTTGATTTCCACCAGAAGTGGATTTTTAAGTGTTCTCAACGTACTTAAGAAAAAAATTTTAATCTACTTTGCTGACCCTACATATGAGTCAGCAGAAATGCCACAAAATTGTCTTAATTATTTTTTGGTCTTAAATATTTTCCCAGGAATTAGAAGGTGTCTTTCATTGCAAAAGAACTAACAACGATTTCTAACTCTACGAGTTAGAAACATGCCAGGTGATTCCAATTCAATCCCATCAAGGTGGCATGTACCAATGCCATCTCACTAGTCCAAGTGATCAATTTCTGTTCACAATTGATCATAATGATAGGACTAAGAGTCAAAGGGATCACATAAACAAGACTAGTGTCTGCAAATACTAACTATAGAATAAAAAAGGGAGAGAACGATCCAACATGGGAAGCGAGATACACAGCAGACTCATAGAATGGCAGATGCCCTGAACAGCACTCTGGTCTCAGAATCAGACCTTAAGGCATGCGGATCCGGCTGAAAAGCCCATGAGAGTATTTTAGACATGGAAAGCCAAGACACTCTGGCAAAAAAAAAAAAAAAATGACCTAAATGAAAGATCTCCACGAGTGAGATCCCAGTGGAAAGAACAGGTCATCAAAGAAGGAGGTACCTTTCTCTGAAGGGGGGAGAGAACTTCCACTTTGACTTCGACATTGTCTAAATATGATCAGAGTCGGTGAACTCAAAAGGCTTCCATAGCCTTGGCAACTCATGACAAGAGCCTGGGGTGATTACTGAGGGCATAGACAAGAGTGTCAATTGTTAAGTCAACAACAGGAGTCACTGTGCACTTACTCCTCATGTAGGATCTCTGTCCTTAATGTGCTGTACATTGTGATTTAATGCTCTAACTAGTACTCAAACAGTATTTTTCACTTTGTGTTTCTATGTGGGTGCAAACTGTTGAAATCTTTACTTAATATATGCTAAACTGATCTTCTGTATATAAAGAGAATCGAAAATGAATCTTGATGTGAATGGAAGGGGAGAGGGAGCGGGAAAGGGGAGGGTTGCAGATGGGAGGGAAGTTATGGGTGGGGGAAGCCATTGTAATCCATAAGCTGTACTTTGGAAATTTATGTTCATTAAATAAAAATTAAAAAAATAAAAAAGAACTAATAACAGTTTAAAAAAAATCTCTCATCCAACTTAACAATTCCCTGAGTATTTCTAAGATGGACACCTTGGCCATTTGTCATGTGTTTGGCTGCCCAGCATCCAACCCCATCCCTATTTAGGGAGAGTCCCCCTCCTTCATTATAGGAGCCTTATGAGAAACAGTGTGCATATCTTACGATGGAAGCTGAAGGAGGCCAAATAATCCTCCCTGCTTCTGGCCATAGGAAGTCGGCATGGCTGGTTTTAGTTGATCAGCTATTCCTACCCAGAATTTTGCATTTATAAGAAGCCAGGATGGTTAAACGTCCCATGGATAACAGCAGCAGCAAGAGGGCTGGTTATGATACAGGGGCAGCAAGCTGGCCGACTTGTTCCAGCTACCTGGCTCTGAGGGTCTCTTGGTTCCTGCATATTTTCCAAGGTTCTCTGATCCTCTTCTCCGGTATCCATTGGCTTAGCAACCATCATGGACTCTGTGGATTGCAACCGAGAGCCCTGTCTGATACCTTCAACAGCACCCAGCTCTCTAGCTCCTCCCTCACTCGTCTGCTCCCCTTTACTCTTCCTGCCATCTCTACGGGTGGCAGGAACCCCTTCAGAGCATGTGGGAAGATTTTCTGGATTTCTTTGCAGCCTCCCTATGAGAACCCACAGCAGCCATCTTCAAGGGGAGGTAGCTGGTTGTTACCACTGATGATCCCCCAGGGGCAAGCTCTCCCCTGAAGAGAGCTGGATGATTCCCAGGTGAGGGTGGAGAGGGAGACTTCCTCACCTCTCCCCTTCATCACTCCAGAGACCATGATGCCAACAGCAAGTGGAAATCCATGTCCGTACAGTGCACCACAGACCACAGGCCTGTCCTGGTGTTTTTTTTTTTGTTTGTTTTTTGTTTTGTTTTGTTTTGTTTTGTTTTGTTTTGACAGGCAGAATGGACAGTGAGAGAGAGAGACAGAGAGAAAGGTCTTCCTTTTGCCATTGGTTCACCCTCCAGTGGCCGCCACGGCTGGCGTGCTGTGGCCGGTGCACCGCGCTGATCTGAAGGCAGGAGCCAGGTGCTTCTCCTGGTCTCCTATGGGGTGCAGGGCCCTAGCACTTGGGCCATCCTCCACTGCACTCCCTGGCCACAGCAGAGAGCTGGTCTGGAAGAGGGGCAACCGGGACAGAATCCGGCGCCCCGACCTGGACTAGAACCCAAGTGGAGGATTAGCCTATTGAGGATTAGCCTATTGAGCCGTGGCGCTGGCCCCTCGTGGATCTGAAGTATTGCCTTTTTACCCAGGAAAATCAGAATAAAGGTATATTCACTTTAGTACATCTCCCTAAAGGATTAGCTGACTAAATTGAAGCAAAATAGATAGGAAAATGCTATTTATATGAAGAAAACAAAACTAAAAGTGCCATTGCAATCCAGTACTTCAGCTGCTCCTATTAAATGAAGTTCTGATCGTTTTATTTGCATTCACACCTCTTTCTCTCTCTCTCTCTCTCTCTCTCTCTTTTTTTTTTTTTTTTTTGACAGGCAGAGTGGACAGTGAGAGAGAGAGACAGAGAGAAAGGTCTTCCTTTTCTGTTGGTTCACCCCTCCCCCCACAATGGCTGCTGCGGCCTGCGCACTGCGCTGATCCAAAGCCAGAAGCCAGGTGCTTCTTCTGGTCTCCCATGCGGGTGCAGGGCCCAAGGACTTGGGCCATCTTCTACTGCACTGCTGGGCCACAGCATAGAGTTGGAGTGGAAGAGGGGCAACCGGGACAGAATCCAGCGCCCTGACCAGGACTTGAACCTGGGGTGCCGGCGCTGCAGAGGATTAGCCTAGTGAGCCACAGCGCTGGCCCACACCTCCCTCCCTCTTTTTTTTTTTTTTTTTTTTTTTTTTTTTTGACAGGCAGAGTGGACAGTGAGACAGAGAGACAGAGAGAAAGGTCTTCCTTTTGCCGTTGGTTCACCCTCCAATGGCCGCCACAGGCGGCGCACTGCGGCCAGCGCACCGCGCCGATCCGATGGCAGGAGCCAGGTACTTCTCCTGGTCTCCCATGGGGTGCAGAACCCAAGTACTTGGGCCATCCTCTGCTGCACTCCCTGGCCACAGCAGAGAGCTGGCCTGGAAGAGGGGCAACCGGGACAGAATCCGGCGCTCCGACCGGGACTAGAACCCGGTGTGCCGGCGCCACAGGGCAGAGGATTAGCCTAGTGAGCCATGGCGCCGGCCCCCCTCTTTCTTTTAGGTAGTAAGACACTGGCATGAAGACTACATGATGACTTTGGAATTATTTTAATATCATTGTATATATTCTTCCTAAAACAGATACAAATAGTGGTATTTCTAAGATCGTATTTTAGATGCAGTGGGAGTATTTATGCTTGAATAACATATTGTTCAGATAACTGATTCTAATTTTTTTTCTGATTCTAGGTTTTCATATGTTGGCTTTAGTTCCTTGAACCATCTGTTTGCTGTTCATTAAGTATTCATGTTGAATCTCTTCTGTCTCCTTTCCCCCAAAGTTTTTCTTTCCTTGGTTCTTGAATCAAGTTATTTACTCAATGCAAGTACCTACAAAATATACTAAAATCCTTACACATCTGTAAAACCACTACCACTCCCTTGCAATGTCAGTGCTACCCTGAAAACCTTGGTAAATATTTCTTACTGACTGTCAGAACACTCCACATAGATTCCTCTCTGCTAGGCTTTGCTAGAACACACTAAAAAGAGAGCTTCATAATTCATTATTAGTTCGAACCTCAGTTCAGGATGCACCAAAAGACCTGTGATTATCGACCAATTCTAAGATGAGTCATTAATTAATCATTTATTCATGCCTACTGTGTGCTGGCAGAGCCTAGCCCCCTGCGGAGCACAAAGAAGAGCAAGAAGGCACGGTGCTTGCCCTCATTTCCTCGTGGTCTAGGAGGGAAAAGCCAATTACAAGAGCAATTTCTATAAAGAGCGCTAAATGCCAGTGGGCGGACAAGCCAGCCTTTACTCTGGGAGCCAAATCAATGCACCTCTCCCTCGCCAGTGCTAATGGTCCACAACTGTGTTCTCCTTCGGGACCCAGGCTTTTAAACTATAAGCCTATGGATCAGTTCACAAAATATTTTTGTTTTGTTCATGAGCAGAAAGAACTAAGTGGGCAGATAAACATGCCAGGGTCCAGCTAATGCTGCTACACACTCATTTATCACTCAGGGAGGAGCACAAGGCCTGCACTGGCAGGCACAGCTGCTTAGGCAGCTCTCCTGTGATTTAAGCCACGGTCTAAATAAAGCTGTTGGCAAGTTTCTGTCCCCAGGGATGTGGGGAAAGCTCAACAGCCAGCGTCAGGTCACACTCACCACTGCTATGGGTATCTACACTCATCTTGTGAGCGGCCTGAAATAGTTCTGGAACCTAAAGCCACAACAGTAACTCCAGCTCCACACTCACAAGAAGCCTCTTCCTCACTTAGCAAAACCCTACTCTCCCTGCAAAGTCCAGTGCAAGGCCCAGTGCCAGCCACCTGGGCCCAGTGGCCACTTCTGAGGGGTATTCACTCCAGTTTGAAAAGATTTAAGCAGAGTGATGGAAGAGTCAAGGTGGCTTTTCAGAAGATTGCTCTGCAGTGAGGAGAATGGGTTGATAGAGAGTAAAACTGGAGATGAAATTACTTGTTAAGAAATCGCCGGGGTTGGCCGGCGCCGTGGCTCAATAGGCTAATCCTCTGCCTTGCGGCGCCGACACACCAGGTTCTAGTCCCGGGTTGGGGCGCTGGATTCTGTCCTGGTTGCCCCTCTTCCAGGCCAGCTCTCTGCTGTGGCCCGAGAGTGCAGTGGAGGATGGCCCAGGTGCTTGGGCCCTGCACCCCATGGGAGACCAGGAGAAGCACCTGGCTCCTGGCTTCAGATCAGCGCGGTGCCACCATTGGAGGGTGAACCAACGGCAAAGGAAGACCTTTCTCTCTGTCTCTCTCTCTCTCACTGTCCACTCTGCCTGTAAAAAAGAAAAGAAAAGAAAAGAAAAGAAAAGAAAAGAAAAGAAAAGAAAAGAAAAGAAAAGAAAAGAAATCGCCGGGGTCAGCGGAGGGAGAGAGTATCATGGCTTGGAAGAGGTGGCAGCAGTGAGGTTGAAGAGGGCAGATTTGAAAGGGATTGCAGAGATGAAGTGCATGTAACTTGGGCCATGATTTGATGTGGGTGTAGAGACAAGGATGCAGAAGAGGTCAGGAATCCGTATCAGCTTCCGTCCCAGACAAGTGCACTGATAACACACCGTTCTCAGAGCTAAACGAGGACCTGGTTGTGGGAGGATGATGAATGCAGCCTTAGACATGCTGAGTGCATGAGAATCATTGCAGGGAAGACGGCCAGTGGGCAGCTGGACACACAGGTCTGGGGTTCAGAGGAGACACAGGTTTGGGGGTCATCGGTGTATGGACAAGCCAGTGAAGGCATGGGAGGTGGTATGAGATGAATTGTGAACGTCTCCCCAGCCCCCCAAACTCACATGTTGAAGTCCTAACTCCCAGTATCTGAGGGCCTTGTTTGGAGCTAGCACATTTGCAGAGGCACTTAAATAAAAATGAGGTCATTAGGGTGAGCCCTGATCCCTTAGGGCGGGTGTTTTTATCAAAACAGAAAGTGTAGACACAGACACAAACAAAGAGAACAACACATGAATATGAAGGCCAACGTCAGGTTGACGATTCTGCAACCAAGGGATGCCAAAGATATGCCAGGAAACCAGGAGAGGGTCCGAAGCATGGAACAGATTTCCTCTCAGTGCCCCACTGGAAGGCAATCCTGCTGACACCTTGATCCCAGACTTCTAGGCTTTAGAACTGTAAGAAAATACATGGCTGATGTTTAAGCCACTCAGTCTGGGCAGTTTGTTATGGCAACCACAATATAGCAATACAGGAGAGGATGCGATCACACGGAGGGAAAAGGTTGAAAGAGAATGCAGATAATGTGGGCTGAGACTCAATAAATCCAATAACTAAAGGGATATGGACCTATTTTTTAAAAAGAACAATTTATTTATTTGAAAGGCAGAGGGTTACAGAGAAGCAGAGGCAGAAAGAGAAAAGTCTTCCATCTGCTGGTTCACTCCCCAATGGCTACAACAACTGTAGCTCGGCCAATCTGAACCCAGGATCCAGGAGCCAGGAGCTTCTTACAGGTCTCCCAAGCAGGTGCAGGTGCCCAAGGACTTGGGCCATCTTCTGCTGCTTCCCAAGGCCACAGCAGAGAGCTGGATCAGAAGTGGAGCAGCCAGGACACAAACCATCATCCACAAGGGATGCTGGCACTGCAGGTGGCAGCTTTACCCACTATGCCACAGAGCTGGTTCCTAGACCTATATTTTTAAAAGCATTCAGGGAGAGGGGCTGTCACTGTGGCATAGCGGGTAAAGCCTCCACCTGCAGTGACGGCATTCCATATGGGCGCCGGTTCAAGTCCTGGCTGTTCTACTTCTGATCCAGCTCTCTGCTATGGCCTGGGAAAGCAGTAGAAGATGGCTCAAGTCCTTGGGCCCCTGCACCCATAAGGGAGACCCGGAAGAAGCTTCTGGCTCCTGGCTGCGGATCGGCATAGCTCTGGTCATTGCAGCCAATTGGGGAGTGAACCAATGGATGGAAGACCTCTCTCTCTGCCTCTCCTTCTCTCTGTGTATAACTCTTTCAAATAAATAAATAAATAAATCTTAAAAAAAAAAAAAGCATTCAGGGGTGGGCATTGAGATGTGGCAGATCAAGCCACCATTGGGGATGCATATATCCCACATCAGAGTGCCTGTTTGAGTCCTGGTTCCTCTGTTTTGGATCCAGCTCCTTCCTTATGTGCCCGAAAAGCAGCAGATGATGGCTCGAGTATTTGAGTTCCTGGCACCCATTTGACAGGCGATCTGGATGGAGTCCCATGCTCCTGGCTGCAACATGGCCAGCCCTGACTGTCAGTCACTGGGAGAATGAACCAGCAAGATCTCTCTCTCTCTCTCTCTCTCTCTCTTACTCTGCATTTCAAAGAAGCAAATAAATCATTTAAACATAGAAAACATCCAAAAAAAATATACAGGCGGGTAAAATCCAGAAGATTGTAATAGAATAGAAGCCACAGGAAGAGAATGGGCTTCAGTGGCCATGGTGCAAAGTGTGACTTTTGTGCAGGGCAGTCATTGCCGACCTGGAAAGAGCTTTGTTGGTGGAAAGGGGAGAAAGCCAGATTTCACTGCTTAACAAAGGGGTGGGATATGAGAACACACGCAGGAAGTATAAAAGCACACAAATGCAAAGACAAAAGTAAATTTTATCTACAGAAACTTTTGCAAAGACAGAGATTGTGTCCATTTAAGGAGTAGACCAGCCATTCCAAATCTGTTACGTGGGAAGTGAGGACGGACATGAGCGCAAATGGATGAACAGGTAGATGGCTGGCTGGCTGGCTGTGTGAGTGAGGGAGGGAGAAAATGGAGGAAAATATGGCAGAGTCAGGTAAGTCTGGGTAATTTTATTGGAAGAAAGATAACATTTTATCCACAGTGCACAAAACTCATTTTAAAAATGAGGCTTAGGCCAGCGGCGAGGCTCAATAGGCTAATCCTCCACCTAGTGGTGCCGGCACACCAGGTTCTAGTCCCGGTCGGGGCGCCGGATTCTGTCCCGGTTGCCCCTCTTCCAGGCCAGCTCTCTGCTGTGGCCAGGGAGTGCAGTGGAGGATGGCCCAAGTGCTTGGGCTCTGCACGCCATGGGAGACCAGGAGAAGCACCTGGCTCCTGCCTTCAGATCAGTGCGGTGCGCCGACCACAGCACACCAGCCGTGGCGGCCATTGGAGGGTGAACCAACGGCAAAAGGAAGACCTTTCTCTCGTCTCTCTCTCTCACTATCCACTCTGCCTGTTAAGAAAAAAAAAATAGGCTTAGTTTTGTGATTTAATAGGAGAACATACAAAACTTTCTTAAGCGCCTTGAAATCTTCCCACCTAGAATCCAGGGAGCTGATTCAGCATGTCTGCCACCTTCCTGATCCCATGGCCACTGTCAAAATTCAAAAAAATCCATACCATCAAGCTCATTTCTTGGTCAAAGATGAGGAGAAAACAATATTAAAGCCCCTGTTTTGTGTGTTTGTTCAGCACATGAGAGTAAATTACCTCATGGGAGAACGATACTCACCCAAGAGAAGCAAATCACAGAAGCTATGCAACCGTCAGAATGCTCCACGTGCTGTCACTGAGCGCTGAGGAGAATACTTCTAAATTTTTCAAGTAGAGGCAGCTCTGGCAGTGAGCTATGCATATTCTCTTCTTGAAGTTCTAAATTTATCTGATGGAGTTAAAGATAATTCTTACGATGTTCACACTGCTTGCTAGATGAATTAAATTCACTACCCAGGCCACGACACAGGGTAGGAGGCACTGCTGGCATTACCTTTGGACTGTTCCTCAACTCCATTTCCTCCTGCCACTTCCCTGCTTTAGGGTCCTGTTGGCGCTCTCTTGGATGACTGACTGCCTCCTGCTCCCTCCCTGCAAGGATTGAAGGGAAGAGCTGCCCTGTGAGGCCAGAGGTCATCCAATGACACAGGAAAACCATCCGTAAACCCTGACTCACACATGTATAACCCCAGGGGTATTTTCTAGTCAACTTTTGTTTTGGCAAGAGGGGATTTGGCAACCCATATTCATTTGTTCATCTTGAGTAGGGAGCCCCCTGTGTTCCAGACATTGAACTAAGCTATACAGGCTACGAAGAGTTCAGACCAAGTTTCTTCCCTCATCCACAGCATTTTGGGGCAAAGTAGCTAGAAAACAGCTGAATTATAACCCAACATGGAAAGCAAGTGCTGGGTTTCATGGAAAGAAGGATCTGCAGGACCTTGAGCCTGGAGGGTATGAGGAACAGTAAGATACAGAGGCAGCAACAGCACTTAGGGGCAATCACAGGAAAACAGCCTGGTGGCTGCTGTGGTCGCCAAGGTAGTGGACAAACCGGGCTCAGCAGTGATGAGGCTAAGACATAAGGACAATGCCAATTTGACCTATAAAGCAAACTTGTGATTTCCAGCTCTGTAAACCTGTAATCAGCTCTGTTCCTCACTCCCTAGGACCAAACCCTTGGAGTCAGAAATTTTATTTCTCTCTATTAACATGAATAAAAGGTTTGGGGAGGACATAGGAAAGACATTGACTTACACATTTGTGGTTCCAGCACTCATGCCTAGCACAGATAATCTGGGGTGAGAGATCTCTCTGGGGCTGAGAAATGGACAGCGAGTCTGGTTATGAGTTCACACATGCATCCAACAAGTATTTTCTGAGTACTTACTATATACAAAGCACTGTCATAGGTGCTAAGCAGGCATGGTCTCAGTCCCTGTGAAGCTTAGAGTAAGTGCACAAACACACACACATAGGAATACAGCATGAGCAAGCAAATACATCAGCAAATAATCACAAATTATAAGTACCAAGCAGAAAGCAAGAGGTTCTAAGGATGGAGAGTAACAGGGTATGTGTAGCTATATTGTCAGAGAGACTCTATGAGAAGATTTCATGTAAATGGGACTTTAAGAATGAGGAGGAGACCTACAAACAAAACAGCTGGAAAAGTGAGTCAAGTCAGGAAGCAGGAGCAGCATGTGCAAAGACCCTGAGCTGTGAAAGAGTTTGATGTGTTGTAGGAACTCAGTGCAGGTCAGTGTAGATGGAGTACCGTAGACAAAGGAGAGAAGAGCATGAGATAAGATTAAAAAGGAGACAGAAGCCTTAGCAACCTTGAGGCTGGATTTCCAAATGCAAACATCTATAGGCAGTTGGAGAAATCTACCAAGAGTTTAAGTAATAAAGATAGTACTGGTCATAAAAGTCGGGCTCATCAGCATAAGAGAAAAAAAAAACCTATTGAAAGTTAGGAATGTGGCCAGCGCCACGGCTCAATAGGTTAATCCTCCACCTAGCGGCGCTGGCACACCAGGTTCTAGTCCTGGTCGGGGCGCCGGATTCTTTCCCAGTTGCCCCTCTTCCAGGCCAGCTCTCTGCTGTGGCCCGGGAGTGCAGTGGAGGATGGCCCAAGTGCTTGGGCCCTGCAACCCATGGGAGACCAGGAGAAACATCTGGCTCCTGCCTTCGGATCAGTGCGGTGCGCCGACCACAGCACACCAGCCGTGGCGGCCATTGGAGGGTGAACCAATGGCAAAAGGAAGACCTTTCTCTCTGTCTCTCTCTCTCACTATCCATTCTGCCTGTCAAAAAATAAAAAAATAAAAAAAAAAAAAGAAAGAAAGTTAGGAATGTATAAGAGTTGCCCAGAAATCCCAGTGAAAAGCAAAGCACCAGGGGGAAGAGTCCTGGATGGAGCACTTATCAAAGGAGGGAGGAATGGAGGCTAGCAATAAAACAGGCACAGTCACATGCAGAAGTTGAATCACCAAGCTGAGAGAATCCAGAAGAGGCTTCCAAAAAGAAATACCACTCAGTCATGCACACACTTTGAGGAGGTAAAGGAGCCTGAAGGGGCAAGAAATGCCCATTGACTATGGCAATAAGGATGTCACAGGTGACTCACCGATGTACTTTCAGTAGGGAGGGGGGAAGCAGGTGGGAGGAATAGGAACAGGGACAAAGGCGAGAGACATTTGAAGAGAGAGAACATGAAGGTTGACTGAGGACTAGCTCAATACATGGGAGAGTCCCCGCCTTGACGAGGTCACGCGCGCTCCCGCCAGCGGCACAAACTGGACAGACCGCACGGAGCGGCTCTTCCAGACGTTAGACAGCTGGTGGTGCAAGCGTGCAATCCCTGAGATACTCTCCCAAGGGCAGCCGCATCCTCTCCAGCTCCTGCTTGGATCCTCTTTCATCACTGTGGTACAGAAACCCAGAAGCTGGCAACCACTGAGCAGAAGAGGCAGAGATCAAAGTTTGGGGGAGCTGAAGGAGCTGGAATTTGAGGGGGAGCATGGGGAAGGGCTGTGATTTCAGGGGCTGTTACAAGCAAGTTTCATGGAGGCTTCGTTTTACCAGGCTAGTAGCTGACCACTTATTTCCATCAGACTCTGGGCGTACATTCTGTGAATTCATATTCAAACTTGGAGGTTCAATTCAAGTGTCACCACCCTTGAGGACATTCCTGCACCATTTTCTCTCCTCTATGCACACTGCATTTGTCTACTTACACGGCATTATATTCTGATTTCTGGCTTACTTATTTTCTTCCTGACTGTGAGCTTCTTAATGGTCCCCGCTATGTCTTAGCTATTTTTGTATCTCTGGTCTTGGCACTTGCCAGCTTTTCCTGAACATTTGTCGAGTTGCCTGGCCCTTGAGGAAAATTAAGAAGAATTATGCTGCACTGTGTTCAATAATTTAATGTGTATATGTCTTATCATCCCCAACCACACACGCTCAAGAAATATTTGTTAAATGAATAAATGAACAAGATTAGAAATGCTGTAATTAAGGACAAGGACCAATTTCCACTTGTTTTGAATCTCTTACATCTCCAAGAAAGAATATTGAGTACACCTAAATATTCAATAAATACTTGTGAGAGTGGATGATTAGCAGGAAAGTCAATAAACTCCAGATGCAATCAAAGGTTGCCTCATATTTGCATCTTTAAGATGTGAGCATGGAAGGGAGACGGCACCGGCAGTTATTTTGGGATAGCTCATGAGCAGGGCATGCCCTGCACTCTAAGGAGCCATCACACTTAAGGGCCAGGCACGAGGGCAGGACTGCTTTGGAAAAATTGAGAACAACTGCTCCCTATCTCAGGCGGTTCCCTGAGTTTTCCCCTTTTGGAAGGAGAGCATTAACAGACCTGCTGAGTTGCTCTGAGCAGCAGGTGCACGGAATAGAGTTAGGTCTCAGGAGTTGTTTTTCTCTTTTTGGGGGTGTAAATATTAGTATGGTAATTACATAATTGATTGTGTGTCTGGATTCATGGGGGGTTACATCAAAGGGAAATATCTGAGGCTTGACATTGACAAAGGTGGAGTCTTGCTGATGGCAAAGGGAGGGGCTGTCCTAGGCTCCCTTGAGAAGACAGCAGTGTGCCTTGCCCTGAGGCCCCTCCCCCTCCTCAACAATGGCCACTCAGGGTCACAAGCTCCAGAGTCTCTCTCCTTCCTCCTGGAGTCCCAGTTGCTCCCATGGTATTTCTGTCTCTCAGTAACTTGTGATGGCATTCACTAAGAAGTATTTATTTTTAAAAAGCCTTTCAACTTTTTAAATTGTATTTATTTATAAGAAAGAGAGGGAGGGGGACAGAGAGATAGAAAGAGATCTCATTCACATCTACTGGTTCACTCCCCAAATGTCTACAACAGCCAAGGCTAGGTCAGGATAAAAACCAGAGCTCAGAACTCATTCCAAGTCTCCCACATGGGTGGCAGGAATCCAATTACTTGAGCCACCACCATTGATAAGCATGGAGCTGGAGTCAGAAGAACCAAGACTTCAACCCAGGGACTCTAATATGAGACATGAGTGTCTGAACCACTGAGTTAAATGCCCATCCCTATGCCTTTCTTTAATGTATTTATTTATTTACTTATGAGAGAGAGAGAGAGAGAGAGAGAGAGAGAGAGAAGCTTCCATCTGCTTATCTCTCCCCAAATGCCTATAATGGTTGGCACTGGGCAGAGCTGAGTCTGGCAGTTGGGAGTACAATCCAGGTCTCCTAAGAAGGTGGCAGGAACCCAATGGCTTGAGTCATCACTGCTGCCTCCTAAGGTTTGCATTAGTAGGAAGTTGGAGTCAGGAGCCAGAGCTGGGAGTTGAACCAGGCACTTGAATGCAGAACCCCAGCATTCCAAGCAACAGTTTGACCCCTGAGTCAGTTGCCTGCTGTTCTAAAGCAGTAGTAATCAGAACAAACTTTGTCTATCTGAGATTTGGCACAAATTCCTTTCTCAGAAGATGCTGTAGCCAAACTTCCAAATATTTTGAAGGTGCAGACTTCCTGCATGGGATTCTTAGAACTTAAAACAGCTCAGAGCTGGGAGTCGGGTGACCTAGGATGGTCATCAGCTCCTACTCTGACTGGTGCAACAGTTCCGCAGTTATCTTTTCTCTGCTCCCTCAGCCTCTTCATTGGCAAAGAGAAAGGTAGGATCTACTTAGTAAGGGTGTAAGGATTAGATTACACAACACATGGATATTTCAAAGAGCTCATGGAAAAAATAGAACTAAAAGATGTTTATTTTGGTGCAATTTTTGAACTCTATACATAGATTTTTTTTATAATACATGCCTTCCATGAACATTTTGAAGACACCTTGCATAGCTTGTTAGGATTTTATTGGCACAACAATATAGCACCTAGACTGGCACATTTCACCAATATTTACTGGTTGAGTTTTGCTTAAATTCAACACATATACCATAGGCAGTCTCTGATTTATAAACTGGAATTTTTTTCAACTCTATGGCATTTCCTCATATAAATAAAGTTATATATTGTGATGTGACTGCAGTTTGGTACTAAAATCCCAGTTAGTGCTTATCATTGCTAAAATATTATACATTTGCAACAGGGAAGCACACAAAATAAAATCAGTCATTAAGCAAAATGAGAACACATTGAATAAAAACAGTTTTAAATTTATCTTGAAAGTTATAGTTGTAGAAAAGTAGATTGAATTTAAGGAGGACGACGCCATTAACTGGAGCAGATCCTCAGGGAAGATTTTGCAGATTTCCCAAAGATTCCCAGTGTCAGTGCCCTGGGTTTTTACTCTGTTGCATTTCCCACCTTACCCTAGGACTGCCTTCTTTGATACAGGGAGCCTCCCAGGACCCATCTTTTGTTTATCTGTGATGACAAACATTGCTTTCAGCTCATAAATGCCAGAGTTGAGTAAAGTTGTTTCTCAATGAATAGGAAGTGACAAAAAGGATGAATGGGAGAGAAACAAAACAAAAGCAGATGTCTATAAGAACTAAGCACATCTTTAAAAAGATTCAGAAAGGTCAAATGATTAAAAGTAGATGTGTGTGAGCCTCTGACAATTCTTTTGGGTGACCATTTTAATGACAGGAGCTGTCACAGTGAGGAAAAGGGGCAGGTGAGCTCCCTCTCACTCTGGGAGAGATGAGTGAGCAATTTCAGACCGGAAGCACCCAATAATGACTTCCCAGTGGCAGATCAGTCGTGAGACAGTGTGGTGCTTGTTCCAAACAGGCATGGAAGAGCAGTTCAGAACACAACACCGAGAAGGCTGTGTGGCCTTGGGCAGTTACCTAAACTTTCTAGATTTTTCTCATCCATAAAATGAGAAGATGGGACTAGACACTCCATGGGAAATTGCCATCTAAAAAATGTATATTTTATGAGGCCCTTGTTTCTAGTGGAGTGTGGTCTAATTCTCTCCTCCCCATGGACATCACATGGCACAGTAGGAAACCAGGGCTTCTGTCTTTTGCAAAGACAGTATCGGTATTAGATAAATTGATGGAGCCTCAGATTCCTGAGGACAGTTCATAGATTAGATGTCCATGCAGAGAAATGCTAGAGTGAACATTTCACATTCTTTGTACTTCTTCTTTTTTTAAAAAATTTTTTTTATTTTTTGACAGGCAGAGTTAGACAGTGAGAGATAGAAGAGAAAAAGGTCTTCCTTCCGTTGGTTCATCCCCCAAAAGGCTGCTACGGCCAGCGCGCTGTGCCGATCCGAAGCCAGGAGCCAGGTGCTTCCTCCTTGTCTCCCATGCGGGTGCAGGGCCCAAGGACTTGGGGCATCCTCCACTGCCCTCCTGGGCCACAGCAGAGAGCTGGACTGGAAGAGGAGCAACTGGGACAGAACTGGTGCCCCAACCAGGACTAGAACCAGAGTACCGGCGCCGCGGGTTAGCCTAGTGAGCCACGGTGCCAGCCTGCACTTATTCTTAAAACAGAAAACGTATCTGGCAGAGTTACTCCATCAACGACACCTTTCCATGCATGTGACGCATTTTTTCATCCTTTCTCTTGACAAGCACTCACTCAACGCCCTGCCATGCTGAGGTCCCAGGAAAATAACCGTGAACACGAATCTCGGCCCTCACAGAAATGAAAGACTTTAGGGAAATACAGACCGGAGAATGGGCAAGAGTGACAGATGGCTAAGCGCTGTGGTAAGACAGTGGAGTGGGTCTGAGTGATCCATCTCGCCAGGGCTATCTGAGCAGGCCTGCGGCTCAGGTGAGGCTTTCTAGGGAAGTGGTGCCTCAGCAGGATCCCAGAGGGGGAGTCAGCCAAGCCACATGATAGAAAACCTGGACATTCCACACACATTCACTGATCTCAAAAGTCCAGGGCACTTTTCAAAAATTAAATGTTTCCTTTATTCATAGAAAAAATCAACTCTTGTTCTTTTCAACTGACACCTAAGACTTTCATATTTATGGGATACCATGTGATGCTTCTACATGTATGTACACTGCGTAATGTCCTTTCGGGAAACACATCACTCTGAAGACATTTAAAGCTTTCTTCTAGTTCTTTAAAAAGAGAAATATGCACTACACTAACTATAACTTCGTACAGTTAATAAACCTTCCCCCTTTTACCTAATGGATAGGTAAGAAAGTATTTCAAAGATACCATCTAAATAAAATAGTCTTCTTGTCCTTGGGGCAAATGATGCTGTTTTATGATGAGATTTATTTTCTTTTCACATTTCAGTAATTAAGTCATATCAGGAGCAATCCAAGATTTTGAAACTAGCCCTAAGTCTTTATATTTGACATTTAGAGTGTATTATTAGAACATGAGCAAAACAAACTGATCCCATGACCAAGATTTTAAAATAAAATGTTAGAAGACCTTAAAGAATCCAGTCATGTGGAGGGATTAGAAGTGGCTTTATTTATTTATTTATTTATTTTTGCAACGCACAAGCAGAGAGATGCACCTGTTCTTATAGAGACACTATCTGCAGTCCAATAACATTTGGGACATTCAGGAGGTCTCCAGATTTTGTGTATTGTATAAAAATTATGCATGTGTGCATATTACTGGGGAGATATCCTATAATTTTAACTGCAAAAATGCAGCATGAACTCCATGTCTACCCGAAGTTCAACAACCATTATGAGTTGCCGTAAGTGCCAAAAGGACTGTTAGAGCCACGTAGAATGATATTTTCCAGTTTAAACTAACAGAAACGGGATTTATCCTTCTGGTAAACTAGAAAATGAATCACATTCAAACTGAATTTGGGGTGGGCATTTGGAGCAGTGGTTAAGATGCCATTTGGTGGCTGGCGCAGTGGCTCACTAGGCTAATCCTCTGCCTGAAGCACCGGCACCCCGAGTTCTAGTCCCAGTTGGGGCACCAGATTCTGTCCTGGTTGCTCCTCTTTCAGTCCAGCTCTCTGTTGTGGCCCAGGAAGGCAATGGATGATAGCCCAAGTCCTTGGGCCCTGCACCCACATGGGAGACCAGGAGTAGGCACCTGGCTCCTGGCTTCAGGTCGGCACAACACGCCGGCTGTAGTGGCCATCTGGGGTAAACCAGCGGAAGGAAAACCTTTCTCTCTCTCTCTCTCTCTCTTTCTCACTGTCTAACTCTGCCTGTCCAAAAACCAACCAAACAAACAAACAAAAAGATACCATGTGGTATTGCAGCTCAATTCACAATAGCTAAGACCTGGAATCAACCAAAATGCCCATCAACAGTAGACTGGATGAAGAAATTATGGGACATGTACTCTATAGAATACTATACAGCAGTCAAAAACAATGAAATCTGGTCATTTGCAACAAAATGGAGAAATCTGGAAAACATCATGCTGAGTGAAATAAGCCAGTCCCAAAGGGACAAATATCATATGTTCTCCCTGATCGGTGACATCTAACCGAACATCAAAAAGGAAACCTGTTGAAGTGAAACGGACACTATGAGAAACAATGACTTGATCAGCCCTTGTCCTGACTATCAAGGAACAACTTACTATTTTTTTCATTTTTAGTATTTTTTTGTTTTACTTAATACCATTGGTTGAACTCTTTAATTAACACACAATAATTCTTAGGTGTTTAAATTTAACTGAAAAGTGATCCCTGTTAAATAGAAGAGTGGGAATAAGAGAGGGAGGAGATGTACAGTTCAGCACATGCTCAGTCAGACTTACTCCAATGGTAGAGTTAGAAACGTGCCAGGGGATTCCAATTCAATCCCATCAAGGTGGCATGGACCAATGCCATCTCACTAGTCAAAGTGATCAGTTTCAGTTCATAATTGATCAAATGGTAGGATTAAGAGTTAAAGGGATCACATAAACAAGACTAGTGTCTACTAATACTAACTGATAGAATTAAAAAGGAGAGAACAATCCAACATGGGAAGCAGGATACACAGCAGACTCATAGGATGGCAGATGTCCTAAACAGCACTCTGGCCTCAGAGTCAGCCCTTAAGGCATTTGGATCTGGTTAGAAAGCCCATGAGAGTATTTTAGGCATGGAAAGCCAAGACACTCTGGCAAAAAAAAAAAAAACCTAAATGAAAGATCTCTGCGAGAGAGATTCCAGTGGAAAGAACGGGCCATCAGAGAAGGAGGTACCTTTCTCTGAAGGGAGGAGAGAACCTCCACTTTGACTATGGCCTTGTCTAAATAAGATCAGAGTTGGAGAAAGGCTTCCATAGCCTTGGCAGCTCATGACAAGAGCCTCAGGTGATTACTGACACCATAAACAAGAGTGTCAATTGTTAAATCAACCACAGGAGTCACTGTGCACTTACTCCTCATGTAGGATCTCTGTCGTTAACGTGTTGTATTATGTGAAATAACGGTATAACTAGTTCTCAAACAGTACTTTATACTTTGGGTTTCTGTGTGGGTGCAGTCTGTTGAAATCTTTACTTAGTATGTAGTAAATTGATCTTCTGTATATAAAGATAATTGAAAATGAATCTTGATGAAGAATGGGAGGGGAGAGGGAGTGGGAGATGGGATGATTGTGGATGGGAGGGGTTTTTTTGGGGAAAAAAAGCCACTATAATCCAAAAGCTGTACTTTGGAAATTTATATTTATTAAATAAAAGTTAAAAAAAAGATGCCATTTGGAATGCCCATATTTCATATGAATGCCTAGGTTTGTGTCCCAGTTCTGCTTCTGATTCCAACTTCCTGCTAATATACACTGTGGGAGACAGCTGATGTGGTTCAAGTACTTGGGTCCCTGCCACCCGCAGGAGAGACTTGGATGGAATTCTAGGCTTTGGCTTGGCCCACGCAGGGCTGTTGCCAACATTTGTAGAGTGAACCAGCAAATGGAAGATTGTTTCTCTCTCTCTCTTTCAAATAAAATGAGAATAAATAAATGAATGAAATCTGCTCTCAAGAACATCAAAGTGTGGCAATAAATATTTTGGTTAGCATAAAGGTGATTTAAGGAAGAAATTTAAAACAGGGAGGAATGATACTCAGTAGAGCATAAACTTAGCCTTATGTTAAGAACTTGAGGACATCTGCCTGTGGGTTCCTGTCTACAGAGAATAGAGAGTGTGAACCTGTGGTCCTCAGAAGTCCCTACTTCTCTTTGCCCGTCTGTACTAACACTCCAACAAATGAAATTCACTAGTCCATGCAGAGGTAAATGTAACATGTGCTTTTAATATGAAATCCACAGCCAGAAAAATAGTATGTTTATTTTTTTCAGCCTTGACCATTAAAATTAATGGAAGACTTCAAGACTTGTAACTTGATTTAGGATGAACATAAAACCCTATTAATTGAGATGCAAGTATTTTACATTCTGTGAGCAGTTAGACATAGCCTAGATTAGAGTTTAGCTTTGTAGTCTTAAAAGTGGATCTAGTAAACACATTTAGAGCTAAGAAATAAGATTGAAGAAGATTGTTTAACCTGTCCGACCTCTTTGCAAGCAATCATTTGCATATCATATATCAGCAATTAACTTGCTATCTAGTAATAAGATTTATTCTTCAGACCTGGTCTCAGCAGAACTGTTACCTAATTGTTCTTGGAACTGTACCTACTTTAAATCTGATTGCTTATTTTCATTTTTTATAAAGATCCTCCTTTTTTGCTAGCACTCTCCATAGCTTTGCTGAGCCTTTTGCCCAAGTGGTTGGTTTTATTGTTCCTTGTGACAACATCTTATTGAAATATATAGTTTCTCAGATGCATCTAAGGAGTAATATAACTGAAACTACTTACTCCTCATTCTTCAATGCAGTATTTTAAAGTTACTTACATTAAATAAAGACATTACCGACTCACAAAACCAGGCATTTAAACTAACAAAATATAACATTGTTGAATAATAAAGACAATTTTAATTCCTTTCCTGCAATGTGGGAGTCTGTGAGATTCAGTATTAACTACACAGTCCAGAGTCCCATGGACTGATGGTTTCATCTCAGTGCAATTGCTTTTTCCTTTATCTTTTAGAAGTAAACTCAACACAAGCTCCCCTGGTGTGTTTCTTAGACTGGTAAGGATCTCAATTAAACTATGTAGAAAAATATACACGTCATTCAATTCCTGTGTATCCCTTTATTTTTCAAATTCTGAACTCTTACAAAGAATTTTTACTTTTTATCTTTTCCTTATGTACACTGTTGGATAATGGAAGTAAAATAGATTACTGAGATAATAGAGAGGTCAAAGACACAGAAACCTCTGTAATAATGCAATTGTAGGAGGCTTCAGGGATGGGTATTTGGCCTGGTGATTAAGATGCCTACACTGTGACATAGTGAGTAAAGCCATCACCTGTCATGCCAGAATTTCATATGGATGCCAGTTCTATTCCTGGCTGCTCCACTTCTGATCCAGCTCCCTGCTAGTGGCCTGGGAAGTCAGTGGAAAATGAACTAAGTGCTTTGCCCCCTGCACCCACGTGGGAGACCTGGAGGAAGCTTCTGGCTCCTGGCTTTGGCAGCAATTTGGGGAGTGAACCAGCAGATGGAAGATCTCTTACTCTCTGTCTCTCCCTCTCTGTAGTTCTGTCTTTCAAATAATATATATACATACACACACACACATATATATACACATATATATATGTATGTATACACACACACACATATACAATCCTATTTGTTGTGGGAATTAAGGAAGTGAGCAGTGGATTGGAGAGCTTTCTCTCTCTCTCTGTCTCTCAAATTTATTTTTAATTAAAAGAGTTCAGTGGTCAAATAAAATAACTGATAGCTCAATAACTGAAATCTAAGCAACTTTTAAAGCTTTATTTTGGGGGGGAATCTCAGAAATTTCTCATGTAATTTTCATCTGCACACTGCCATTTATGTAAGTAATACTCATGTTTGGGCAGCAGGTCATGTCCTGGATCTCCATGGAGAGAAACTGATGGAAATGGTGAGTGCATGGTGCTTACACTCAGCCAAATGGGGAAGGGACGAACCCAGGAAACAGCACCAACCGTCTGAGGTTCATGAGTTCTGATCGGAGAAACTGTAGCATGCCAAGGTACCACTCTTGCAGAGTGTTTCTTCATTTTCTAAAGATAAGTTCATTTTTTATTTGAGAGGGAGTGAGAGAGCAAGCTCCTACCTGCTGGTGCACTCCCCAGATGTCTGCAGTGGTCTTGGGACAGAGGCTGAGGAGCCAGAAACTCAATCCAGGTCTCCCACATTGCAGGGTCAAGAACCCAATTACCTGAGCCGTCAGAGGATCTGCATTCGCAGGAAGCTGTGATTAGGAGCCAGAGCTGCGATCAAAACCAGGTATTCCTGTGTGGGACACAGGCATCTTAACGATAGACCAATTGCCTGCCCTGGCTTCATCCTTTGAAATAGTACACCTTGTCTCGGGCTCCCTCTGTCTTTGCTTTGAGTCCCCTGTTCCAGAACAAACACTGTCCCCCAGTTGCTTTGGAGATGCTGTTGAAAGCTACAACTGTCTATGTGCTGTTTCCCTGGGAACCATTTGCCACACAGTCAAGCAATGTTTGACCTCCACTAAAATTGTTCTTTTAATCAACTGTTAGGCTCAGTGAGAAACTATGAAAAATGAAAGCGGAGATCAAGATCCTTTTCCAGCAGAGTTGCCAGACTAAAGCATTGCCTTTCTAAAAATACATATCAATGTAAATGTGACAGAGGCCCAGTATTTCCAGGGTGCAGCCCGAAGGAAGAAAATGAGACCATTTCTTCCAGAAAAATGCTGAATTCAGTGCACAGATCACATGGGAAGATGCACCAGAGTGTACATCCTGACTTTGATAAAGAGTGATTTCTTTGTACTGTACTGAACCTTGAAGATTCAAATGTTCCAATACATAAAAAAGAATCAGAATTTTCTCATTTAGTGATCACAGACATTGTCACAATATAGGCATCATTTCACTCGTGACCAGCATGAGTAGATCTGTATGGTTGCTATGTCTGCGGAGCCCCAAGACTGGAGCTCACAGGGACTGAGCTCAAGAGCTTCCATGAGGGATCACAGCCATGGACGGGACAACCCCAACGAAAGCTGACAGCAGGGAAGGAAATCAGGCCCCTGACTTCCGCTAGAACGCATTTTTCAGAGTAGTCTTAGCTTCACAGCAAAATTCAGTATAAGGAACAGAGATCTCCCCTATGATTTCTGTTCCCACACTTGCACAGCCTCCCTCATTGTCAAAACCCCCTACAAGAATGGCCCGTTTGTCACAACAGATGAGTCTACACCAACACATCATTGTCACCCTGAGTCCACAGTTGGCATCAGGGTTCACTCTTGGTGTTGCACAATCTACAGGCTTTTGACAAATGTGTAATGACATGCCTCCACCATGACAGAATCACACAGAGTAGCTTCACTGCACTAAAAGTTCTCTGAGCGCCACCTATTCATTCCTCCCTGCCTCCATCCCCAAATCCTGGAAGCCACTGATTTTCTAATTGTCTCCATTGTGCTGCATTTTCCAGTGTCCTCTGAGATCCAAAAGCATACAGTGTGTAACCTTTTCAGATTGGCTTCTTTTGCTGAGTAATAGGCCTTCATGTTTCCTCTACGTTGTTTCAAAACTCGATGGCCATTTCTTTTTAGCATTGACTGATATTCCATTGTATAGATGTGCCATAGTTTATTCATCCATCTATCGACTGAATGACAGCTTGGTTGCAATTATGTATAAAGTTGCTATCAACAGGCTTTTCTGTGCATTTAAAAGTTTTCAGCTCTGGTGGGTGAATATCAGGGAGCACACGTGCTGGAGAGCATGTCAAGAACAGGTTTGGTTTTGCAAGAAACTGTCAGACTGTCTCTGAAATGTGAAGCACGCTGAACAATGTTGCATTCCCACTTCAGTCAAGAAGTCCCAGCAGCTTCACACCCACATGAGCATTTGGTGTTGTCAGTGTTTTGGATTTTACCATTCTAATAGGTGTATAGAATCTCAATGTCATTTTAATTTTCTTTTCTCCTGATGACATGTGATACGGAAAAAGGATAATGTTCACATTTTTTAATTTGGAAATAATTTTAGATTCACATAGAATTTGCAAAGCCAGTACAAGAAATTCCTATATACCTCTCATATCTATATCTATGTATCTATATTGATATCAATATCTATATCCATATCGATATCTATATCTTCTACATCTGTATCTATATCATTCTATTGCATGTACAGACTTGTGTAACCTCCATAGTCAGGATATATGTCAGTTTCATTACCCTCCAAACCCTTTCATCTTTTCCTTTGATGCGTCCAAGTTGTGTGTCTCAATAGCTTGTTCCTTTCTATGGCTGGGCAAAATTCCATAGCAGGAACCTATCAGGGTAAGAGCACCAGCTTTAAGGACTGAGAGCAGAAAGTGAACCCACAAATGAGAATGAGGATGATGGGACCAGAGAAGGAGGGCAGGGGGAGGGCTGGGCCCAGAAGCAGAGGAAAGGGATGAAGGAGAATAGTGCCCTTGTCTGCCAAATGTGCCAAGTGAAATCAAGTCTGAGCTTTAACAGTGACAATCACAACCAGCGACGTACTGAGCACCTGCCAGGTGTTAGGAGTGTGCTAGGCTCTGGGGACAAAATGAGGACCAAAAAAGGACATGGCCTCTGCTTTCATGGAGCCTGAAAAAGTAGTTGAAGCTGCTCAAGCAACTCATTAATAAGCTATAAATTGGGATAACGTCACCCAAGGTGAGAGGATAATGTTATGAGGATGAAAGACAGGAGGACAAGGCCTTACCTAGCCTTCCTCACTTCCTTTATTCCTGCATCCATGCTCAAAAATTTGAGTCTAGGGGCTTACATTTGAGGGTGTGGGAGCGATATTTCAGCTGAGAGACACGAATGATAAGGAAGAGTGAAGTATAGGAGGGTGGCACCTGCAGAGGCCCCGTGGCAGGACGCAGAAGCATTGTTCACTGGGCAAACTGAGAAAACTCTCACGTGGCTGGAACGCAGTGAGTGAGGAATTCACAAGTGTGAGAGAAAGCTGGAAAGGCCAGCAGTGGTCAGTGCCGCCTCAGGACAGCACACGAGATTTGGATTTTTTTCTAAGTATAATTTGAAACTCCGAGTGGTTTCAGGTAGGAAAGTCCACTGATCTTATCTGTGGTTGAGAAATACCACTGAACTGACTGTGTGGAGTGGTCTAGGTTGGAGGGGACTGCTTAGGAGAGAGATGGTGGTGGCTTTGGCTAGAGTGCTGGAGTGGAGAAGGCAAGCAGTCATAATGATTATTGAGCTAGACCTGGCAAGATGTGGCTTTGTGTCTTTGTGTTATGCAACCTAACCCAGGGAAGGGGTCAAAGATGGAGGATGAGTGAAGGAGAGTGTTAAGAAGACCCCCCAAATTTCTGGCTCTTTCAGTTGGGTAAATATTGGCAGAAAGAACAAATATGGGAGAGGGTAAGATCCCTTGGAGCATGCAGAGGGCTACATTTTAGATGTATTATGCTTCAGAAATCCATAAAACATCTGACTAGGCTGTTGGATTGCACAGTCTGTTACTTAGAAGATAAAACTGTGCTGTAAAAATATGGCAATTATCAACTGGGTGATGTTTTAACAGGCAGAGGTTTGAGTGAGATCAGCTAACAAAGAGACAGAACTCAAGAGGAGCCAGCACTGAGCTGTAAGACTTACAACACTCAGAGAGGAGGTTGAGACGAAGCCAGTAGAGGAGACAGATGCTTAGTAAATAAGCATCTGTGAAACTTAAATTCTGGAAGACTTCAAGGACACTAGCTGTATCTGCCACTTTTGAAATGCCAGAAGAAATTATTTTCAAGGAGCTACAAATGTATTCTTGGAAGCTAATGAACTGTTTTGATTTCTGAGAACAAATTTAAATAAGTTAGAGAAATTGCATCAAACAATTTATGCCAGTATATTTAATTACACCAACACATATGGCACCTAACAACCACTCACTACTTCAACAGTATGTGAAAATGTTAGCAAGGCAAGGGGAGATGAAGCCTTAGCTCTGCGTTCTGGCTCCAGCAGGTGAAGTACAACAGCTTTCACTTCCATGTAAGATCCTACTGTTGATGTGCCGAGGGAGACGTTGCATGCCTCTAACAGATGCTTCAAGGAAATTATCTCAAGTTGCTACCGTGGTTTGAATAGATATGGCTCCCAAACTAAAGCAGATGGTTAAATCCCAAATGCATGAGTTAATGGTATGAAAGGGCTGGAAATGTAATCCACTTCCGGTGTTTAGGAGGTTGGCACACAAGGAGGTCTCTAAGTTTTCGGGGGCGTGTCCTTGGAATGTACATATAACCCAGTGCTGGGCCCAGCCTCCCTCTCTGCTTCCTGACTTGCCACGTGACCTTTCCTTTGCATGCACCCCACCATCACCAACCTCCTGCTTCAAGAGCAAGGTGGCCACCTGATCTTGGCCTGTGACCCTCCAGAACCATGAGCCCAAAGTAAACATTTTCCCTTTATCAAGATAGCTTTCTTGGGTATTTCATTGCAGGGGTGAAAAGCGGACTCATACAGCAGCCACAGCAGACTTGCTTCACAGTCGCTGTTTAGACAACCTGAGACACGAGTTTAATACACTGCAGAAATTCATCCAAGCTTAAACATCAGGTGCTGCTTCCTTGAGATGGAAATGGGAACAGCCTGATGGGAACCGTTTGAGCACAATGGATTTAAACATGTAGACCTAACTAAAACATTTTGAAAACTTACTCTCTCCTCTATTTCTGAGACTATTGTCAAGTACCATTAGCAACAGCTTAACTCCTGTGGGGTTTAGGAAACATTTATAGCACATTTGTAAGTTGCATTAACAACTTCTGAAGGCTACTCATAGACCTCATTTCCTGTTACTCATCTATTTATTTGTGAGGCAATTACTGTTACCTTTGCTTAATCTTTGAACCAAAGGTCAAAGAGGTTGAGGAAAGTTAATTTGAGACATAGCCAACAATTTTCCAAAAATATATTTCAATGCTTGTTTCGTTCATGTAAGAATCATGTATTAAGCTCTTGCTATGGGCAAGGCATTGTGTTAAGGTCTGGAAATACAAAACTAAGTTAGATAACTACTTCTGCTCCCAGAAGGACGACTTCTCTGTAGAAAGTTGTGCTGTACCCTGGTCCCCCAGGCCCTGTTTCCTGCAGTGGCAGAGGGGGAGTGTTTGTCCCCTACTTTAGGTTGAAGACAGTACAGGAATGACCCAGCTGGGACCTGGGGTTCATGAGCCCTGCAGACTGAGTCTCTCCCAGAGAAGTTCCAAGGTGGGTTCCAAGGCTGGAAAGGTGTCCCTGTGACAGCAGAGTATAGGAGCGGCACTTGGAGGGAGCAGCCCTATTCTTTCCATCGAGAGAGGGAGATGGCCAGCTGCTCTTGGAAGCTATCATGTTCACAACACGTCAAGGAGGCCAACCTAACCTCGCATAGAATGAGTACAGCAAGCCCAGGAACTGAGGGCCAGGCATGGAGAGCAGCCTGTGCACGGGACAGCCAATTCCTGGAAACTCTGAAGTACTTCATACACATCCACTCTCGGTCATCACACGATCCCATCTTACGGACAAGGAAACCCTAATGCATACGCAGGTGAAATTACCTGCCCAATTTCACATGGGACAAGCTCCAGAAAAACCCTCTCCAGCTCTGTTGATTCTATCGGGTCCCTGTTTATCGAATGTTCAAACAACCCTATTACTGTCCTATAGTTGTTTGGACCTGGCTCAATAGGCTATGAGATAAAATATTCTCTGCGAACTATCGATGCTCTCACTGAGCACAGCAAAAAAAAAGGTAACTTTTCTTGATTTTGCACCCCTGCAGGCTAAGGAAGGAGACACATACAGATGTTCTATTTAGAGCTATGGAAGCACTCAGGACCTACTCTCTATTCCCTACGCCTAAAGACCCCGGAGATCATTTCCCAAGTGCAGAAATGGTGGAAGGCAACAATGGAAGGGACACTGTGGAAACACTGAACCTGGGCACCCCCTCTGCTGGAAGGGTCTCAGATGCGGCCACTGGTCATAAGTAAGAAGTGAAGGAACTTTTATTCTAACTGGTACAATTACAATTTTAATTATAGGAACTCTGTAGTCTTGTGCATTTTGTATGGAAACACAGGCAAAAGTATGAATATATAAAAATGGGTTTCCCCTTGAAGGATGCTTTAGTTTGTATTTCCGTACTAAAAACACTCAGTCTTCTAAGCTAATTGAGGAAGGTGCTAAAAGTCACCTCTCAAAGGACTTATCACCATTAGACTATACCATTTTACATATCCAAAATTAGTGCTTTAACAGAATTTTTTTACTTTTATTAACTTTTATTTAATGAATATAAATTTCCAAAGTACAGCTTATAGATTACAATGGCTTCCCCCCCCCATAACGTCCCTCCCTCCCGCAACCCTCCCCTTTCCTGCTCCCTCTCCCCTTCCATTCACATCAAGATTCATTTTTCATTTCTCTTATATACAGAAGATTAGTTTAGTATCTATTAAGTAAAGATTTCAACAGTTTGCACCCACATAGAAACACAAAGTGAAAAATACTGTTTGAGTACTTGTTATAGCATTAAATCACAATGCGAACATTACTATAAACAGTTTGTGAGGAAAGCAAGCCACAAAGACAGCTGCCCGGGTGCTTTCCAGAGCCAAGTGAGACTGCAACACTCAGCCTTTCTGACCTTAGCAGGGCTACCGCAGAGAGAGGCAGGAGGCCGGGGCCGGGGCGGGGCGGGGGGGGGGGGCAGGGGGCGGATGGTACTCTCGCCTGTCCCAAACCCCTTCTCTCATGACCAGCCACGATTTTCCCACAACCTCCTTGTTCCACGCTAAGCCTGCCTGGTTTAGGTGAAGCTAAACAATCTTCCCATGCCCCTGAGTCAGGGACGGGCACAGGAGCCAGTGCTGACCCAAAGTTAAGCCCATGGAAGCTGATCTCAGGACTTTTGCTAGAACTTTCTGAGAAAGGCAATCTTTAACGGCTGGGGTTCTCTAGGTTGGCAGAATACAGGTCTGGAGCTATTGAGGCCATCTGTGCCACATAAGAGAATGGAAACAGGCAGAGAATTCATTGTTTTTATAGAGGTTGAGTATCCATATCCAAAATGCTTGGGACCAGAAGTATTTGAAACTTCAGATTTTTTTTTCCGATTTTGGAATATTTTCATGCAAGATATCTTAGGGATGAGACCCAAATCTAAATAAGAAATTCATTTGTGTTTCATGTATATACCATATATACATATATATATATATATATTCTAAAGGTAATTTTACATGCTATTTTTAGTGCACCTGCATTTTGACTACAACATGTCACATGAGGTCAGGTGTGGAATTTCCAACTTATGGCATCATATCAGGGCTCAAAACTTTCAAGTGTTGGAGCATTTCAGTTATCATGTTTTTATATCAGCGATGCTCGACCTGTAACTGTATTAGGCTTTTTCTGATGTCAAAATATCTCATGGATTTTTCAGTTCCATCAGCCAATAAATTCTGTGTGTGTGTGCACGTGTGTGTGTGTGTGTGTGTTTGGGATAGGGATCTGTCATTTGCAAATGCAGTTTTCAGGATCATTTCAATGACCCTAAGCCTGGGGGCTGATGACCTTTGACATAAACCGCTATTGTCAGAACACAGAAAACAATTTTGAAAAATAAGTTCATTAGCTACATCAGATGATTCAGTCACTCACAAAGTCTAACTTGACTTGAGATCCTGAAAGACAGCCTCACATCACCATACTGCCTGTTTTCTGGCCCCAAATATAGTCTGTTTCAGGCTTGACACAAGCTATTCACTTCTATTTTTTCTGTTATAAAATGATTTTCCCAACTTCTTTTATTGTTGTGTATAAAATAGAATTTTTAAAAATGGAGGATTCATTTCCCCATCTCCTCAACTTTTGTGTTAATACAGTGTCTTCTTCTTGGGATTAGAGTGCATCTATATATTATAGTCAGTTTACTCTTCACAAAACACAAGAGCCATGGTCCCTATAGTCAAATACCTCAGAGCTAGGTTAAACTTTGAAATACGATTTCATATTCATGCTATAAAAATAATTCCATGTTAAAATAACTCCAGGAACATTGCTGCTTTCTTGAGACTCAATACTTTATTGTTTTAAAGATTTATTTATTTACTTATTTATTTGAAAGGCAGAGTAACAGAAAAAAAGGGGGAGGATGGGGGGCATGGAGAGAGTAAGAGAGAGAGAGAGAGATCTTCCATCCACTGGTTCACTACCCAAATGGCCTCAATAGCCAGGGCTGTGCCATGCTGAAGCCAGGAACTCGAAGCTTCTTCCGGGTCCCCCACATGGGTGCAGAGGCGCAAGCACTTGGGCCATTTTCTACTGCTTTCCAAGGTGCATTAGCAGGGAGCTGGATTGGAAGTGGAGCAGTCACCCATGTGAAATGCCAGTGTCACAGTTGGCAGCTTCACCCACTACACCACAATGCCAGTCCCTTGATAATTTATTATGGCAGAGGACGAGGTGTTCACTAGAATTTACCCCATGAATGACAACTGTCTAAGTACGACTCTGCTAGTCCATGGGGCTATGAGGCTTGAGTCTGCTAGCACATCTGACTTCCACCATTTCTACCAGCAAATCGCCTGCTTGAAAAAACTTGTCTTCCCTGATGTTCTGAAATAATGAGGAGGGAGACATGGGTCAATCTATCTTGGAGATCTTTAAGAAACTCTTTTTAGGAGCTGGCACTGTGGCATAGTTGGCTTAGCCTCTGCCTGTGGCACTGGCATCCCATGTGGGGCTAGTTCGAGTCCTGGCTGCTCCACATCTAATCCAGCTCTCTGCTAATGATTGAGAAAAGCAGCCAAAGATGACCCAAGTCCTGGGACCCCTGCTACCCATGTGGGAGACCCAGAAGAAGCTCCTGGCTTTTGGCTCCAGAACTGCCCAGCTCTTTGCTAATGGCCTGGGAAAGCAGTGGAAAATGGCCCAGGTGCTTGGGCCTCTGTACCCACGTGGGAGATCTGGAAGAAGCTCCTAGCTCCTGGCTTCAGACTGGCCCAACTCTGGCCCACTGCAGCCATTTGGCGAGTGAACCAGCAGATGGAGGACTCTCTCTGTCTCTTCCTCTCTCTCTACCTCTCAAAGAAATAAACACAGTCTTAAAACAAACAAACAAAATCCAGAAACTCTTTTTAGCTTGTGATGCCCAACAGCATAATGGGTGTATAAGGCACCATCTCAAGTTCAGCTTGAAGAATAAACCTTTCCTTGGAACTGATGAAAGGTAATCCCTCCTTCTTTATTAAAAATATTCTCTCTTTTCTCAATCAACCCCTTCCTTTTGCCATAAAAGTTTACATTTCATAATAACTCACTAGGTCCCTAACCCAAAAAGGTTGATAGCAGAGAGGAAGAAAGATGAAGATGTCTCTCCAAGCTTCTTCACTGGTTTCCAAATCGTCTGAGAAGCACTGTAAATATTCCTAGTAGGTCTATGTGTTCCCAACATCATGACAGACCCAAATTTTGTAAACCCCACTAAGAAAATGGGGAAAAGATAACGAATCCCCTCTGGCTGGAGGTCTTTGACTTAGATAAATCTTCCTTTCTAGATAGATAGATAGAGAATCCCTTTTTACCCTTCTAAAGCTGAATCATGAAACACACGAATCAAAGAGAAATGCAAACTTGCTGCAGATCTGAGCATGAGGGGAGATGTCAAAAGGCTTCAAGACAAGAGAACTCACAGATCCATGGGGCTCGAGCCACTTGCAGACTTGAGCATTTCTACATCTTTGCTTGTGACTCAGAGTAACTTCCCTGTTTTATTTAGGTAGTAAACCCCCACATCTAACAAATTCAGGTAACTTTTTTTTTTACACATGCCAAATACTATTTGAAAACATTGAAAAGTACATTTTATTTACTCCTTATTCAATGAGGCATGATCCCTATTTTACGGATGGAAAAATTCAGACTGAAGACAAGTCAAATGACTAAGGTTATACAGTAGGTATAATCACACAGCGCACTGCTTAATCATTTCAGATAATGCATTTCCTATAAATTTGTTCCACACAGATTCTCTCTGTCAAAACAGCACTTAGAAAAGATAAATATTTTTATCTTATGTCCTTAAAAAGAACCACTTAAGATAGGAAAGGAATCAGCTGAAGTTTTACAAATGCTATTAACATAAAAATAAAACTCACGTAGACACAGTTGAATTATATCATGAAATTAATGAAGACATGGAAAATAGAAGTTCATGGGAGGCATGAATTAACTGATAAATGAGGGCTGACTCCACACACCAATAAAATGGCTTTCTGGTCTTTTTATGAATTCATTTTTCTTGTTAGAAACCACTATCATAGAAAGTGAAAATCAATATCATATCATAATGAAACAGATGCCCTTGGGAGCAGGCATTTTCCTAGTGGTGAAGATGCCTGTGTCTCCCGTTAGAGAGCCTGGGTTTGAGTTCCAGTTCCATTCCTGATCCCAGCCTCCTGCCATTGCAGACTCTGGGAGGCACTGGTGATGGTTCCAATGCTTGGGCTCCAGCCACCCACATGGAAGAACTGGCTCCTGGCTCACCCAGGCCCAGCCTCAGCCGTTGTGTGCTTTTGGTGGAATTAACCAGCAAATAAGACCTCTGTCTCTCTTCCTTTCTCTTTCTTTCTCTCTCCTCCTCTTTCCTCTCTTCTTCCTCTCTGTCCCACTCCCCCTCTCTCCCGCTCAAATAAATAAAAATAATTTTTAAAGATTTAATTATTTTTTGAAAGACATAGGGGGAGAGAGAGAGAGAGAGAAAGAGAGAGAGAGAAGCATTGATTTTCCATCTGTTGGTTCACTCCTCAGATGCCCATAATGACTAGGGCTGGGCCAGGCCAAACCCAGGAGCCAGGAGCTTCATCCAGGTCTCCCACATGGGTACACAGACTTGGGCCACCTTCTGCTGCTTTCCCAGGTGCATTAGCCGGGAACTGGATCAGAAACAGAGCAGCTGGGACTCAAATTGACACCAACATCGCAAGTAGTGGTTTAACCCACTACACCACAATACTGGACCCAATACAAATAATTTAAAATAGAAAAAGAAACAGGTGTTTTGTAAAAAAAACACTTAGTAGGCTTCAAGAGGAAGCAAAGGTATCAGTCACATAATGGAAGCCTTTTTTCTGTTCACCATCAGAAGCATCTGTTGCGTCTTACTTGTTTACTTAGAGGAAAGATGATCATCAACAGGCTAAGTTTAAACATAGAAATTATTTTAAAAATAGGTTGTTTGTAAACAATACTGTCTCTCAGTTTCACCAAAAATCTTACGAAATCCAACAGACGGCTGCAGAGAAATAAATGACAGAGACCTGCACCACCAGGCAAGCCTGAGCTCAATGTCTTCTCCTTTAAGACGAGAGTGTTAGTCCGGACATTTTAGCCAGCAAAATTCTACAATAAAGCAAAAAACAGCCTCAAAAAACAGAGGAGGAATCTAGATATATTTTCTAGCTGATGATTTTTAATTAGTCAGTTACAATTATGACCTAGTTTAAGGAAACTCAATACTTAAGGCTTTGAACGCACAAAATGGAGAGATAGGAAATGATTATCCACGTTTAGAAAGCAAATGGCTCATGCCTTGATTCTTTTAAATGTCCATGATACAATTAAATATGATGTTTTAAAGATTTATTTTATTTAATTGAAAGGCAGAGTTACAGGATGGAAGAGAGAGAGAGAGGGAGAGGGAGAGGGGGGGGGAGAGAGAGAGAGAGAGAGAGAGAGAGAGAGAGAGAGAGTCTTCCATTTGCTAGTTCACTCCTCAAATGACTAAAACTCCCAGGTCTGGGCCAGGTCAAAGCCGGGAACCCGGAACTCCACCCTGATCTCCCACATGGGTGATAGGCATCCAAGCACTTGGGACATCTTTTACTGTTTCCCAGCTACATTAGCAGTGATATGGATTGGAAGTGGAGTAGCCAGGGCTCAACCCAACACTCATGTGGGATGCCCATATCACAGGCAGTGGCTGTGCCATAATGCCAGTCCCTAAAATATGATGTAACTTTGAAAATATCATCTACAAAATTGTAATAGTGCAGCTATTTCATAGCCGAAGAAACCCCGTTTAATAGACAGCAATGTGGCTCCGTATTATGGACATCTTCCTGACAGTAAGCAACCCTCACCCATCCAGGTTCACTGAGGGATAGGAAAGCCTTAGAAGAGGTGGGTATGAGTAACTTATAGGCCTACGAGTCTCCGTTGCTGAAAGCCACTGTTTGAGATTTACGAAGGATTATTTTATTAGGGTGTAATATGGGGGACTACTGCACAATCACCTCTAATCTATAAACACAAATAGTCATTACTTGAACACAAATACCCTGGAATATTTGCATATCCAGATTGTTTGGCCCTAGAGCTTCATTAGAGTATAATTGCCTTATTTCATTTTATTACTTGGCCTTCCAGTTGCCCACCAATAAATAAAAGAGCAATGAGACCACTCTCCACGATGTAATGAGGAGGCGATTTTTAACCTTATCTTGACACACTTTTTTTAACTTTTATTTAATAAATACAAATTTCCAAAGTACAGCTTTTGTATTATAGCAGCTTTTCCCCCCCATAGCCTCTCCCACCCACAACCATACCATCTCCCACTCCCTCTCCCATCCCATTCTTCAAGATTCATTTTCAATTATCTTTATATACAGAAGTATATACTAAGTAAAGTATATAATATATATATATAGAGTATACTAAGTAAAGATTTCAACAGTTTGCACCCACACCAAAACACAAAGTATAAAATACTGTTTGAGTACTAGTTATACCATTAATTCACATTATACAACACATTAAGGACAGAGATCCTACATGGGGAATAAGTGCACAGTGACTCCTGTTGTTGACTTAACAATTTGACACTCTTATTTATGGCATCAGTAATCACCGGAGCCTCTTGTCATGAGTTGCCAAGGCTATGGAAGCCTTTTGAGTTCGCCAACTCCGATCTTATTTAGACAAGGTCATAGTCAAAGTGGAAGTTCTCTCCTCCCCTCAGAGAAAGGTGTCTCCTCTGATGGCCCGTTCTTTCCACTGGGATCTCACTCACAGAGATCTTTCATTTAGGTCATTTTTTTTTTAACCAGAGTGTCTTGGCTTTCCATGCCTGAAATACTCTCATGGGCTTTTTAGCCAGATCTGAATGCCTTAAGGGCTGATTCTGAGGCCAGAGTGCTGTTTAGGACATCTGCCATTCTACGAGTCTGCTGTTGACACAGTTTTAATCTCAGTTGCAACCACCCTTTCTTTCCACACTTAGCTCTCAACATAGTTGGTGAAGGTGCCCGAATGGAAAATCAAGTGCTGTAAGATTAACCAGCACTTACACAATTGCTTCACTTATAGCTTTTAGCTATGTGGAGTACTAACAGTCTTCCAAACAATGATGGCCATATTTCATAAGACTTTTGTTCCCAGTCTAACATCTTTGGAATCAGAATTTGTCTCAGAGCTAACAGTGCCTTATGACCATTGTTTACTACATGGCAATTGTGGGGGTGTTGTCATGGCCGGGAGTGTGAATGTCACTGGAATTCCCAGGCATTACTGGGTATCTTCAATCCCTTAGAGTTTCCATCAGATCTGGCTAAAAAGCCCATGAGAGTATTTCAGGCATGGAAAGTCAAGACACTCTGGCAAAAAAAAAAAAAAAAAAAAAAACCACAAAAACCTAAATGAAAGATCGCTGTGAGTGAGATCCCAGTGAATGGAAAGAACAGGGCCATCAAAGAAGGAGGTACCTTTCTCTGAAGGGAGGAGAGAACTTCCACTTTGACTATGACCCTGTCTGAATAAGATTGAAATCGGCGAACTCAAAAGACTTCCATAGCCTTGGCAACTCATGACTAGAGCCTAGGGAGATTACTGACGCCATAAACAAGATTGTCAAATTGTTAAGTCAATAACAGGAGTCACTGTGTACTTACTCCTCATGTAGGATGTCTGTCCTTAATGTGTTGTCCAATGTGAATTAATGCTATAACTAGTACTGAAACAGTATTTTACACTTTGTGTTTCTGTGTGGGTGCAAACTGATGAAATCTTTACTTAATATATATTAAATTGATCTTCTGTATATAAAGATAATTGAAAATGAATCTTGATGTGAATGGAATGGGAGAGGGAGCGGGAGATGGGAGGAGTGCGCGTGGGAGGGAAGTTATGGGGGGGAGCCATTGTAATCCATAAACTGTACTTTGGAAATTTATATTTACTAAATAAAAGTTTAAAAAAAAAAACACTTAAGGACTATCTGAGGGGAGAGTCAGAACCTTGGCTGTTGTTTGAAGGCCTTCCATTGACACCTACCAGGTGTTTGACCAAACCTTAGTCAAGCTTCTGAACCTTCTAGGCCCATCCATGTACCTCCCTGTAAAACCCAGTTACAGTAGGAAATCTCCATAGTGAGTTATGCAAAAACACCTCTACTCTCCACATGTGATTGACCTTGACATCTGACCGGATGCCTCACCTCCCACTAAACCACAGGTGTCTGGTTACCAAGGGCCATCCTCAGCAGGAATCCCGCTGGGTCAGTTTAGCCACAACCCTCTTCTATTCCTCATGCTCCCCTTGGTAGTTTTCATCCACTGACCCTCACTGTGCTCCTTGGCTAAAAATTCAGACTTGCCATGATGTGTTGTGAATGGAGCCTAACCCCACACGAAGGTCTCTTTCCCCTGTTACAACGATCTCAGGTAAAATCTGGTTCTACTTCTTTACCTACTGTTTAGCTTTTGTTTTTCTTTGACAATATCCTCTGGCAAGATAAAAAAAAAATGCCAACACGATGGGGAGGGGGGAATGGGCAGCCTTGTGGTATAGCAAGTTAAGTTCTTCTTGTGAAGCCAGCATCCCACATCAGAGCCCTGGTTTGAGCCCCGCTTCCCATCCAGCTCCCTGCTAATGTGCCTGGGAAAGCCGTGGAAGATGGCCCAGTGCCTGGGCTCCTGTCCCCTCACATGGGAGACCTGGATGGAGTTCTGGATCCCTGGCTTCACCTGGCCTACCCCTGGCTACTGCAGCCATGTGGAGAGTAAACAAGTGTATGGAATGCTTCTCTCTCTGTCTCCCCCTTTCTCCATCTGTCGCTCTGTCAAATCACTAAATAAATAAATCGCTTTTTAAAAGTTGTCAACATCATGTATTGCACTGGAGATGACAGTGGAGCATTCCTTAAGAAATGGCACACAATCATCCCTCTTGACCACCCAGAGGCTGTCATAGCATGGAAAGATGGATGCCAAATACGGATGATTTGGGCATTTAATCTCTTACATTTACACAAAAGAGATAAAGGCTAATGTTTTATGTCTAAGTGAGCTCCAAAGAGCTCTTTCAATAAACATAACATGTTCTAAAAAATGAAAAGTGTGGGTCATTTTTCCTTAGAGCTACATAAGACATCAGAGTGCATTTTAAGATCTTATGCTCGATGATATGCAGTGGGTTTCAGCTGGGAGGCCACATGCAGTGAGTTGGCAGTGGCTGCCAAGGGATAAGCTGCAGGCACCGTGAGACCATCCAGGCTCCATGCAAAAGGGAACAGTCGTCTGCAAGTACTGGGGGGAGACTCAGGAGCCTCTGTCACTTTCCCTCCAGTTCAGCCTCTCCCCTCAAAATAGTGTTCTTTTTTTCTTTGAAAGGCAGAGTTACAGAGGGGAAGAAGCAGAGAGAGAGGGGTCTTCCAGCTGCTGGTTCACTTCCAAGATGGCTGCAACCACCAGACCTGTGCAGATGGAAAGCCAGGAGCCAGGAGCTTCCTCCGGGGTCCCATGCAGGTACAGGAGCCCAAGGACTTGGGCTGTCTTCTACTGCTCTCCTAGGACATAGCAGAGAGCTGTATTGAAATTGAAGCATCTGGGACTTGAACTGGTGCCCATATGGGATGCTGACACTGCAGGCAGTGGCTTTATCTGCTACCCCACAGCACCAGCCCTTCCTCTATCTCTTAAACCCTCACTAGAAATTGGAAATATGAATGGTTTTGAACCCTTTCTTTAAAGAGGGGGGGTAAATTGAGCTTTTGAAAAAGTGTGTGCAAAGCTTATTTGCTTTTTTTCCAGAAAATAACACCCAAGCTCTTCAGCCATGATCAGCCCCCCGCTTGCAAATTTGATGTCCCTCATACCTGTTTGTCAGGTAAAACACTGCACGGGATAGACTTACTCTAGGGTATGTGCGTGCTCATGGATTACAGTCCATATTCATTTCCTCTTGATGTGTAGCAAATTACCCAGGCATAGCTCTCTGCCCTCTTGCAGTTCTGGTGGTTAGAAGCCTAGAGTTGCTTGGCAAGACTGCATTCCTCCTGGAGACCTCAGAGGGGAAGGTTTTCCTTGCCTTTCTGTAGGCTAGAAGTTGTCCCTCTTCCTTGGCTCATGACCCATGTCACTCCTGCTTTCATCCTCCTATCTCCTCTGACTCTGAGCCTCCTGCCTCCCTCTTCTGCAGACATTGTAACTGAATCGGACCCACCCCGAAAACCCAGGACCATCTCTCCTCTGCAAGATCCTGAATCTATTCACACTGCAGAGCCTGCACTGCCATGGCGACTCATTTATAGTTCTGAGCATCCTCCACAGACTGCGGAAATGGACTGTGTCTGTGTTTTCCCACTGTACTTCCAGTGACTGGCATATAACAGACACTAGATAAATGTTGGTGAAATAAATGAATACAATTTTTTGTTGTCCCATGTGAAAGCAGATAGCAACATCCTCCCACAGTTTACCAACTAGAACTGAGGAGTCTGAATACTGATCTTCCAAAAGTGTTCCCCATGGCATATGGGCAATACTGCACGTACAGTGGGCACCTCCCATTGCTAGGCCTTCCCCCATCTCGCTTTCCCGCCCAGCAGCTCTGGATGCACTTGGCCTTCGCCTTAAACACTCCCCTTTCCTGGCTGCCAGACCCCACATTCTCCAAGGTGGCCTCCCACCTCTCCAACTCTTCCTTCTTGGGCCACTTCCCTGGCATGACCCCTCCCCCTCCCCCACAAACATTAGAATGCATGAGGCCGTGGTCCAAGGCCCTTCTCTTTGCTAACCTCACTCACTGCCCTTCGTGGTCTCATCCTCGCCTGTGGCCTTAGCATTATTTATGTGCTGATGAGTTCCCGTCTCCACCTGTGACTTTTCCAGCCTGATAAACTCATCAGTGCACCGGGTACCAGTCTCCCCCTTCCTTGGCGGGGCTGGTGCCAAACACTGAGAGTCCTCAGTTTCCAAAGGAGAATCTGCCCCTCCCCCAAAGCAGGCAGCAAAAGGAATCAGGACTGGGCCTTCAAACGTGAGGACAGCAGTGCTCCTCTTACAAGTCTAAGGGAAGGGTGAGGGCCAAGTGTAGCTATACTTTCAGGAGCGGTCATTCGAGCTCCGTAGCTGCAGTGTGGGCAAGTGTTTCCACTTCATCAGTGTGCAAGCTGAGAGCTCTGTTTATCTACAATTGTAGTTTTGAGTGCTACAGGGACTGGAGATGAATGAAACTCTAGAGGAGAGAAGGTCGTAAGTCAAATGGGACCCTCACCAGAGGCAGAGCAACAGGTGGGGACTGCACAGGAACCCACAGCAATGACAGCCAGAGACCTGGGAAGCCTCAGGGGGTGAAGCAGACTCTTCCCTACTCATCTGTGTAAGCACTGTAGTCCTGAAGGACCCCAGAAAGGAAGCTCCAGGAAGAAAGACAGACAATTCTGGCAACAGGAAGGAGTAGGGTTCTATCCCAGATGGGTAAAATCTAATACATGAATGTGGAAAACACTAGAATTTTCCAGAGGCTTTTTGTAAGCTTGATCATGATCTCTACAGGGCTAACATTTTAATGAATGTCAGTAAGTCAGAGCTAAGAAACCCTACGGACAGGCACGTTGCTGTTCTTGGCTCTTGGAGAAAACCTGGCTCCTCTGGTCTCCTCGGTCGTTTTTCAGCTGGGTACCTGCTCATGGCAACTAAAATCCAATGTGACATGTCCTCATTCCTTCCCAGGAAGAATGCAAAAATGTGTGATTTGTGAAACATATTTCTTCACTTAGATCAGTGGTTCCCAACAGGGACAGTTTTGCCTCTCAGGGGACATTTAGCTCCGTTTGGAGACAGTCACAGTGGAGTGGGACAGGGCGACTGGCATCTAGCAAGTAGAGGCCAGAGATGCAGCTACGTATCCTAGAATGCACAGGACAGAATCCACAGGTAGAATAAATACCCTGCCCATCTGGTCATTAATGCTGAGCCAGAAAGACCCTAACTTACACCAACAGGGACTCAAAGCACTTCTCTGCTATGGCTCTGGCATTATGGATGCGAGAAGAAGAGGAGAAATGATTTGTGATATTGAACCAAAGCAGTTGGCTCATCTTGCAAACAATTCTAATGCAGGACAGTCTTAGCACCCATTTCATGCTTTATTTCATGCTGATCCCACGTCATGGAGGATTCAACTTGACTCTTCCCTGTCACGTGTTTTCACCTCTGCTGCAACCCCTTCAGATGGCAAGCACTCCCTTCAGATGGTTAGAGGCCTTTGCCTGCAATAGATTAAAAAGCCTCAAGTACAGATTCCTTTGGAAGTTCAATATCACAAAAGTTATAAGGCCATTTACAAGGATTAGTGTAAAAGGCCTTTTATGGTTACTATGAAATAAATTATATGTTCAGTGCAGAATCCCTGCCCTAAGTGCTTAGACATATGCTGCTAGGTCTAATAAAATAAGACGTGAAGGACTGTCTCAGTGTGGCAGGAACAACCAGGTCCCACTGGGCAAAAATTCACAAGGGAGATTATTTCAAAAAGAAGGCCCAGGCAGAACCAAGCTATTCCTGCGGCTACAGACACAAGAGCCTGGAGAGCAAAGGGGACCACAGCGTCACTCATTTTGTAACTGAAGTTAATGTGGACGGAGTCACTGAACAGGAGGGGAGGCCCCCAGGGGTGGCTACCCAAGCCATTGACTCAATATCCAACCTTGTACAGGAGCAGCTCAGCTCTGGGCCTCTGATTCACCTTCTGTCACCACAAATTCAGATTCTAAAAAACTGCTAGAAACACAATGGTGTTTGGTCCCTGATAACAATGTCTGAAGCCCTGAAAACATTGTTCTGAAGCAACACACCTGGGAGCAGGTGGTGCATGCTGCCACAGAGCAGGGGAGTGGGCCTGAGGGGATGGGTGCTGACCAGGGCTGGGGTCGCACTTGCCGAGTGTCTCAGTTTAGCAGCTGGGGCTGCTGTGGCGAAGCACCACGGAGAGGCTGGAACCACAGAAATGGATTGTTTCACGCATCTGGAAGCTAGACGTCCAAAGCCAAGATGTTGGTGCAGTTGGTTCTTCAGCAGAGTGTGAAGAATCCGCTCCACGCTTTCCTTAGCTCCTGGCTTTGTTCATAACCTTTGGTGCTCTTTGACTCTTGGAAGCGTCATCCCAACCTCTGCCTCCTCCTGCCTGGGGATTTTACCTGTGTGTGGGGGGAGGGGTGTGTTTGTGTGTGTGTGGGAGGGGTACGTGTGTGTGTGTCCCCGAACTTTCCCCTTTTCTCTTAGGCATATACTCTGCTCCATCCAGGATGGCCTCATCATCATTATTTCTACAAAAACACTCCTTCAAAGTATGGTCATATTCTAAGGTGCTGGGGGTAGGACTTCAACACGTGATCAACCTGTAACAAGGGGCTGGCAAGGAAGGAAGGGCTCTGGGCTTCCAGCATTCAGCTTATGTAGATGTGTAGTGTGCTGTTAACGTCAAACACCTCCAGCCAGAGGACATCTAAGGTGTGTCACAGTCCTTGATTCCGAGGTCTCCTGGTGACCCCTTGCTGCTAAAGCAATGGCCCACTTTTCTGTCCTACCTCAACTGCCTTCACTTGAGCCACTCTGAAGATGGCTCTCTCCACTGTGTAGAGCCAAGCCATCAACTCAGTGCATTCTTTAATACATTCAATACACCTGAGAGGTTGGCCTGATTATTGAACTATCAGCTACTCTAGTCTTCCATCTTATAAAAAATAAAAATAAAACAAAATTATAAATGCATTATAAATAATCTCTTCCTAAAATTGGCTGTCATTCAACAACTAGTTGAGTTCTCTGTTTCAGGAGGTGGGGAGAATTATCCCAGCAGCTGTGGAGGGAAGAAGCCAGGCATGGTGCTTCTTCTTACCAAACTTGCTGTGAGATGTACTGTTGAAAAATGTAGCAAGAAGACATCAGGATGTTTTTTACACCCAAGTATTCTAAGAGATGTAAGTTAGGGCTTTAGAGTTCCCAGCACAGTCAAGTTCACCCCCACCACTGCCAGAAGTGTTGTGCCCAGTGGTGAGGAGTGAAGTAGGCATTTAGGTCTACAATGGGTTGTATGTGGCATCATGCCAGGGAGTGCCAATCACAAATGGTATCCTTAATGACTGCCACACAAAATTCAACACTGCAGCTCCGTCTTATCATCCTTCCAACATCCAGGCCTTGCAGTGTCACTTCATCCAAAGTGCATTCCTGGCCGGCGCCACGCCTCAGTAGGCTAATCCTCCACCTGCAGTGCTGGTACTCCGGGTTCTAGTCCCAGCTGGAGCTCCGTATTCTGTCCTGGTTGCTCCTCTTTCAGTCCAGCTCTCTGCTATGGCCTAGGAAGGCAGTGGAGGATGCCCCAAGTCCGTAGGCCCTGCACCTGCATGGGAGACCAGGTGGAAGCACCTGGCTCCTGGCTTCAGATCGGCGCAGCACGCTGGCCGTGGTGACCATTTGTGGTGTGAACCACCAGAAGGAAGACCTTTCTCTCTGTCTCTCTCTCTCTCACTGTCTAACTCTGCCTGTCAAAACAAACAAACAAACAAAGTGTGTTCCTGCCAACGTCCATTTCTCCAAAGACTCTTCCTTAGCTTCTGTAGTCACCACCTGGACTCACACTCTACATCAGCAGTTCCCACCTCAAGCTTGAGCATCACCACAAGCCATCAAGAGTGTCACTTTTCATTTATCTTAATAAAGTGTCAGCGCTTCAAACAATCATTTTCCTACATTAGTATGGGTATCCTCTTAGTGCTTCTCTGCCACTCATCTATATCCCAGCAAGTGTGATTCCCTAACCTCAATCCATGAGGAGTTTCCCTGTGGGTTAAAGGAAGACACATTGCTCCCCACTGCCACCAGGGGTCATTTCCTGAGGCACAAAGCTGTTGTTCAAGACTTCAGGAGTTCCTGCCTCAAGCAAATGAGTACCTAGCACAGATTAGCCCAGCCTCGGCCCATCTCCTCCCTACCTGCCTTGTCAACCTCATCTTCTGCTACTCCCCTTCCCTTCTTGCATTCCAGCCAAATGGGTCTACTGGTTTCATTTAATTGCATATGTATTTAGCATATGTGTGAGCACATGTGCGCACAAACACACACACACACACACACACACACACACACCTCTTCACTTTTCCATTGCCATGCCTCTATTATGGTTTAGATGATACACAAAAACTGCTCTTGGACTGGAAAACACAAGCTTACCCATCATCTGGGTCCCTTGGCCTCAAATGGCTTATGTTGATTTCCTTGATTCACCTAAGCCTAGGTCATTCCCGTAGGAGCTGCCTTGTAAGACTGTGTCCTGCCGTCTGTCTTTCCCCTTGGGGGGGGGGGGGTTGGGGGGAAGGAGCATTAAGATTCCACTTTGGTTTCCAAGTCCTTTCTCCTGGGCTTTGATCTTGGCAGGATGGTGTCTGAGTTAGGATGTGTGGAACAAACTTCCCAGCACTGATCCTTAGGTACACCCACTTCAGCATTAAGCCAGAACAGAGAATCATTGCATGCTCTGGTCTGTTTCTTCTTTTCATGAACTTTCCCTGTTAACCCAACATAGTGCCATTAGTGATTTTTCAGAACTTTTTGTGGGATATAATTTACCCTACCAGCTCCGTCTCAGCATCTCAGCATTGCTAGAAAGACTGCCACAATACCATGCTGGTATCATTTACTCTGGAACACAGGACCTGCACTGGCCCTCACTTTTCCCTATTGTGCCACAAACCACTTCCCCTGTGAGATTCCCTGTCGTGTGCACGGTTCATGAGACAGGTGTGTGCTGGACAGGTCCTCTTCACCCAGGCTGCGATCAAGGCTCAGAAACCTGGCCTGACCGTGGCTCCCTTAGCACAGTAGCATGGCTGGATCATTTGCTACCCGGGGGAATTTGAAGTGTTTAATCATTCTGATATATAGCACACAGTGTCTTCAAAAAGTTCTTGGAAGATGTCTAGTTGGGAAAACTATGTATGAATTTCAGTGGGTTCTTTTGCACCAAAATAAACTTATCTTTCAATTTTACTTTTCCATAAAATTCTTTAAGTCCCCTCACAAATGCCCAACAAGTCTCTATTATGATTGTGATTATGGAAACTTAGTCACACTGATTGTTTCCTTGGTGACTCCATTCATCCTCTTCAAAACAGAGATTATAATTGTCACTTCATGTCATCTGATTAGAGTGTTTGGCAGCTTAATATTCACTGAGCACACCAAGAGTCTCAGATGAAAGCCTCTCTATGAAGGGAAAAATGATGATATTCTTCAGAGAAGCAGTTAGCTATGAATTCATATGAAATATTTGTTTTCCTAATACCTTATTAATAAAACTAGTGCCAAATATGTAAGCTTTCTAAATGCTTCAGTTCATTATTCTAAGTGCCTCTTTATCAAATGGAAACATCTGTGTTGCAACCAGTTTGATTCAGTGCTTGTCACAATGGCAGTGGTATTTGTCAGGGCTACAGATAAATTTCTTTCCATGTTTGCATAGATTTGAGATGCTCCACAATTAATTGAAGAGGGAAGAAGCTCCCTTAGCAACAAAATAAAATAGCAGTCCGCAAAAGAGGAGGCTTTATCTGTCAGGTTCCTGATGACCCACTGACTCTTCTGCTCCTTACTTGACATCTAAGGACACATCACTGATTCTCCACCCAAACACCAATTCCTAAGCTGAGATCTAGTTTAAAATCGGATTTGGCTATGGCTGCAAAGGTCCTTTGGAGAAATGCTAGATGGCCATGAAGCTTGACTCTGCTGTAGGTAACTCTGGGTCCACACAGGGATGCCACCTGCCCTGATCAGCCCAGCCCCACACGCAGACAGGCCAAAAGACCCTCCAACAGTGCTCAGCACATAATGGAAACCCCACCAGCACTGGGAAGGAATGAAAAGGCTCACACAAGCCCACGCTCCCACACTTGAATAGTTCAGGACTGTATGTTTAGAAGCAGAGCCTTCAAGCAGGAAGAGGACAGCAAGACCCCGAGAGAAAGAACAGGAGGTGAGGAGGAAGGGCACTTCCACATTCAGCCCAGGGCTCCTGGGCGTCATGAGCCAGGCAAGCTGATAGACTATGGAGCAGAATCTTAAGTCATGAGACTTCATGCATGAAGATTCCTTTGGTTTTCCACATGCCCAGGTATGAGACTATTTGCCTACTGTAACAGGGGAAATTCTTTAAAATGAGGAATAGTGTGCCTGGGTTCCAAGACTGCAAAGACGGCAAATTAGATACCTCTCATGTCCTAGTTAGTCATGAGTGAAAATGAATCCCAGTGGAGGAAGGGCTTAGAAGCAGGAATTATAGAAAGGGAAGCAGGCTGAGTCCCTGGAGCCTGCAGCAAGGAAAAACAGAACACATGCAGAGGACCCAAGCCATGGGTGCTTCCTGGGGTCTCAAAACTGTGTATCATTTCCTATAATGAGCTGCATCTATGCCAACAAGTAACTTCAAAGGGAGCAGCCAGAATTGAAGGACAACAGTGGCTAATGCTTATGGGGTGCCTCCTATGCACCAGGTTTATGGAATAGGTACCATTAGCACTTCCACTTCACATGTGAGAATACCAAGGCACAGAGAGGTTGCTATCTCATCAAAGTCTTTATAACTGTCTAGAAGCAAGAGTCAGGAATGGATCCATGGTGCCAGAAATTAAATGCCAGAAACTAGGCATTTAATTACATTAATTCTTCCTCCATAAGTTAAAGAGTACATAGGATAAACTTTAGCTTTAACACCACCATTTACATAAATTCAAGGAAAATTAACAATTCTTGGGCTGATGCTGTGGCGTAGCAAGTAAAGCCAACGCCCGAAGTGCCAGCACCCAATATGAGCACCAGTTCGAGTCCTGGCTGCTCCACTTATGATCCAACACCCTGCTGTGGCCTGGGAAAGCAGTAGAAGATGGCCCAAATCCTTGGGCCCCTGCACCCGCATGGGAGACCCTGAAGAAGCTCCTGCCCCTGGCTTCAGATTGGTCCAGCTCCAGCTGTTGCAGCCATTTGGAGAGTGAACAAGTGGATGGAAGACCTTTCTCTCTCTCTCTATTTCTCTCTCTCTCTCTCTCTCTCTCTCTGCATCTCTGTACTCAAGTAAATAAATCAATCTTTTTTAAAAAATTCACTGACAAGTCACAATATATTAATTCAATCAACTTTGCACCCTCAAAATAAGAGTGATTTGCCCATATAATTAGTAATGAAAAGGCACTTTCATGATGAAGCAGATCTACTGCGCATATTAGAATGAAGCCTCAGGAAGCCTGGTGAGGAAGCATGAAGTGGTGAGTGAGTTCTTTGTAAATACAGCTCAGTACATCAGTACCCACTGTTAAATTCCAAATCACCTAGAGACAGGAGCAGTGTGTCTGCTGGGCTGTGCTTACAGGCAAATACTTGAAAGATACATGTTGGTTTGACTTGCATATCTAGTCCTGAGAGATTACCAAATATGTTTTAGCATCCTAGAAAAAATGAGACTCAATTAGAGGGAACATGCATGGCTAAAAAGGGTAAGTGAAACAAAATGCAAAGATGTTTTTCCCTGTTTTTTCCTGGTGAACATTTGCAGGCCTCTATCTTCAGGCATGGTGTGCATGCACATAGAAATAATTCAGACTGCTGCAGTAGTACACAAACAAAACAACCAAAAGTATTACTTGGCCAGCACTGTGGCTCACTTGGCTAATCCTCCGCCTGTGGCGCCAGCACTCCAGGTTCTAGTCCTGGTTGGGGAGCAGGGTACTAGTCCCAGTTGCTCCTCTTCCAGTCCAGCTCTCTGCTGTGGCCCAGGAGGGCAGTGGAGGATGGCCCAAGTCCTTGGGCCCTCAACCCACGTGGGAGACCAGGAGGAAGCACCTGGCTCCTGGCTTCATATCAGCGCAGCTCCGGCCATAGTGGCTATTAGGGGAGTGAACCAACAGAAGAAAGACCTTTCTCTCTGTCTCTCTCTCACTGTCTATAACTCTACCTGTCAAATAAAAATAAAAATAAAAAAGTATTACTGCAAACAAAACAAAACAACCAAAGTATTATCCAGAATAGATTTAAAATATCACAACTGGAGAAAACAAAAACTATGTCAATGGCATTTGACCGGATCCTACAAGGTCTATGTTTTAGAACTCATTGTGTTCTGTCACCTGCACCAACCCTGGTTTTTGAAGCAATCCATCAGCAGCTACATGGTGCACTCTGGCAATGAGCTTCCAAGATGGCCCCCAGTGATCTCCACCTGCTGGAGTTCATACATTGTTTAGCGTTGGTCTATATAATCAGTAGACTGTAGTAGAACTGATAGTAGGTCACTTCCAGGATCAGGTTATAGAGGACACTGTCTGGATCAGAGCATTCACTCGGGGGGAATCCAGCTGACACACTGTGCACAGCCTAGAGAGGGCCATGTGGCAGCAAACTGAAGTTGATGCCAGTGAATTTGAAAGCAGACTCTCTGGCCCAATCAAACCTTCAACTCTTCTGAGTGCAACCTCAAGAGAGACCTGGAGCCTGAACCACCCAATCAAGACACTTCCAGATTCTTGACTCTCAAATGGTATGAAATCCAAAATAATTGTTTTCAGAAGCTGCACATTTTGGCATAATTGGCTATGCAGTAGTAGGAAGCACATTCATTTGGCTGACACCTGACTGCTTCTTCTGGACCCCAGAAATCATTTCACCCAAAGTTAAGTCCAACGGACCAATCCTGCCACGGAATGCGAATGCCCACTCAGTCTTCTCAGTGTTACAGGCTCGAGTGTACAGAGCGAAATGAATCAGCGGTCACCCAGGATCATAATCCTTGTTCTTTCAGACACTTTCAGGTCAATCAAGGGCTTCTGAGGCACAGAGTCGGGCATCAGGACATGGTGAAGGGGCAGCACGGAGTGAGAGCTGGGAGAAGTCTTCTGACTGTGGCTGCAATGCACACTCCTGTGTACCCCTCATGCGTGACAGATCACGTGCTCACCTTCTGGACTCATCAGGACATATTTTATTAGAGTAATTTTTCAGCTTGACATATGGAAGTCAGGTAAATAATCCAACATTATTGGCTTTTTGCTTCCACTTCCACTTTTTATAGACCCTTTAATGTGATCTTGGCAATGCATGATCTTAAGCTTGTGAATAACTGAAGCAATAATAACTCAGCAACAGTGAACCCTGACTACTGATGATGGAAACAAGCTCCCTAAAGGATTTGAGCTAGGACACAGGGCTGGTAGTATGTGAAGGAAGAAGAAGGCTACAAACCCACAGGTGAATGTGCCCTATATGATAGGATAAAGAGGTCCCCATGCTCTAAAACTGTGATTCTCAACCTGTTGGGAGCTCCAGAATCCCCAGGGAGTTTTACTAAAGCAATGCGCTTGGGCTGACTCTCAAAACATTTGATCTAGCCTATCTAGAGTAGGTCTAATAATCTGCATTTCTAACAAATTCCCAGGTAATATTAACCGCTCACTAAGAACCACTTCTCTGCAGGTTAGATTTAGTCACAAACCCAAGCATGTTCAACAGCCAGACAGTAACATAAAAAACTTGTCTAACATTAGGGAGGGAAGAGACCATAGTAAGTTACAAAATGCATGCATAGTTTAGCAAGCTTTCAAAATAAAAGCATTATTTGACACACAGGGAGTGAAGGTAGATATTGGGGACCCTGCCTCCATTTTCTGCTATCAACATTCACTCCAATAGCGCCAAACACGTCCTTTAGAAGTCATAGGAATCCACATCATAATCAGGGTTCTACAAGTTGGATTCAGCCTCTTTTTCCTCTCTAGTCCCTTTTTTAGAGAAGTTCCCAATTACTAATTTTTTATGGCACTTTGCTCCCTGAAGTCCATCGGAAACAAACTGAAAATGACACTTGGGAAATAGTGACTCAAGTATCTTCTAGGGGCTCTCCAGATGTGCTCAATACTCCCCATTTCCCCCTTGGGACCACTCTGCATCCTTGTCCACTCTACGATGCTCCCAGAGGCTGATCTTTGGGGACTGAGTGAACTGGCTTCCCTTGTCTTCCATAGACTGGATGGAATTGGCCAATGTGAGGCAGTAGTAGGAAATCTGAGGTAGAAGGAGGGAGAGGTCACTCCCCTGGGCTATGGTTGCAGTGGTTGTGCTGTTCTGAGGACACATTCCCGTTAGGTGGCCCCTTCCTAGGCGTATTGGCTATTTTTTTCCTAGAGGCCATTCCTTCCCCTGTGGCTTCATGTCTAAGGGTGGGAATAGCCCCCTTCTTCAACATCCCTTGTTTTCCCTTAGTCCTGACCAAGCCTTTATAACTAATCCTTTTATTACACTCTATTCAATCATCCCTTTTGAGTGTGCCCTGTATTCCCAACCTGGACACTACCTGATTCACTGTACAAGATGTAGAAAAATTGCATTCCTTATTACTACTGGTAACAAAGCTATATTTGCTATTTTTCTTTCTTTTAAAAACATAATTTACTTATATAGAAATTAGAGAGAGAAAGAGAGAGATCTCATCCCACTTGTTTACTTCCCAAATTTCTACAAGGACTGGGTCAGTCAGGCCAAAGCCAGGAGTGGGGACACATGGGTGGCAGGGACTCAACTACTTGAGCTATCATCGCTGCCAGCCAGGGTGTGCATTAGCAGGAAGCCAAGATTCAGAGTGGAGCCAGGTTTAAACCCAGGCACTCTGATCTGAGATGTGGGTGTCTTAACACTGTGCCAAATGCCTACCTCCAGAGGCCAACTGAGCAGCATCAAAACATATAGAACAGGGAGCCAGTGATGTGGGATAGCAGGTAAAGCCGATGCCTGCAATGCCGACATCCCATATGGTCGCTGGTTCAAGTCCTGACTGCTCCACTTCTGATCCAGCTCTCTGCTATGGCATGGGAAAGCAGTAGAAGATGGCCCAAGTCCTTGGGCCCCTGCACCCATGTGGGGAGACCTGGAAGAAGCTCCTGGCTCCTGGCTCCGGCACAGCTCTGCCATGCGGCCAATTGAGGAGTGAACTAGTGGATGGAAGACACCTCTCTCTCTCTCTCTCTCTCTCTCTCTCTCTCTCTTTCTCTCTCTCTCTCTCTGCCTCTCCTTCTCTCTGAATTTCAAATAAATAAATAAATTTTTTAAAAAACCATATAGAACAGTGATAATCTGTCCCTTTTATAAAACCAACATCGAATGTTGCCCAGTTACAGAATTAGCATCTTTGTTCAAGTGCCTAGCAGCATTCCAATTTTGCAACCCAAGTTCATGTTGTTTAGTGGGAGCCATGAGAAGCACAGTGACATCTGACCCTATGGGACCTTCCCCCCAAAAGGCTCCTAATTGTTATTGGTACCAAGGCATACATCAGCCTCTGAAAGCCCCCAGTTAACAGACTTCCCCTGTAGTGCAGGGACCACAAAGCCAGGACCAAGTTGCACAGATCTGATACTTCAACAAAATTGTTCTGATTTCTCCAGTATGTCAGTGACACATTTGGGACAGGCATCAGCCCTTTAGTTCCACGGTTCTGGCAATAGAAAGTGCCACAGGTAACTAAAAACAGAACTTGATATTATCACAAATTTGTCTGCCGCTGGAATCAGGCTGCTGGGCTCTTGCTAGGAGTGACAGGTGAGTATCACGACTTAGCCCATCACATGAAAATACGAACTGTGCAGGGCCACCAGGCAAAGCCATCAGTAAGAGCTGGAAAATTGGGAGCTCACAGGTGTTGCATAATCCACAAGCATGTTTCCCTTGGCCTAAATAGTGTTTTAAATTGGTTGCTAATATTCAACATTTGAGAGATTTCAACATAAAAATTTGAATGTTCAGCTTTCATTGGAAACAACTTTCTCATAGCAGTGCATTGCTATACACAGAGGAGAACGCTTGACAAACCCTGATGGCAACATCAGTGGCTGTAAACTCATGTGAGGATGAGGATGATTCAGGGTTGCCCAGATCACCTACAGCATCTATCCATGACCATGCAGCTACTAGATTCAAAAGTACAAAGAATATACATTTGGTTCAGCCTCGAGTGTAACAAGCATATTCTTTGTAGTTTCAAAATTGCTGGGGAATGACTATGTCCAAGTGTACTGTCTTCTTCTTCTTCTTTTTTCTTTTTACTTTGAAAAATCTAGTTCTTGAATCAAAAAAACTGTATTCATGTTAAACTTAGAATGTTTAGCTTTCCATCAATAACAGTGCTCAGAACTTTGTAACAGTTAACATCCAATGCCATGTTTCAGAGAAAAAAGTTTAAATGTAGAACTCCATTTTTAAGAAATCCTTCTCAGGGGCCAGCGCTGTGGCACAGCAGGTTTACGCCCTGGCCTGAAGCACTGGCATCCCATATGGGTGCTGGTTTGGGTCCCGGCTGCTCCACTTCCAATCCAGCTCTCTGCTATGGCCTGGAATAGCAGTAGAAGATGGCCTAAGTCCTTGGGCCCCTGCACCCATGTGGGAGACCCGGAGGAAGCTCCTGGCTCCTGGCTTTGGATCAGCACAGCTCTGGCCATTGCGGCCAATTGGGGAGTGAACCATCGGATGGAAGACCTCTCTCTCTCTCTCTCTCTCTCTCTCTCTCTCCCTCTCCTCTCTTTGTGTAACTCTGACTTTCAAATAAATGTTTAAAAAAAGATGAAAGAATTTTAATAATTATTGTCAATGTAAAGGATAATAAGTTTCAAGAGTTTAAACATTGTAGTGCTTTGAAAACTTTTTAAATTTTGGAAGGACTCAGACTGGATAACAACTCCAATTAAACATAATACTCCTCCAACTTCCACATTATTAAATGCATTATTTCACCTTAGAATAGGAAAATTATAAAACAGAATTTCTAAATTACTTTATGTATGTAAATATACCATTTTCACTGTCGTGTGTGAGCAGAATTGTAAAATACAAAATTCTACATTCAAGGGACCAATGCTCTTTCATTGTTGATTCAAGAGTGCATCCCATTCTTTGTTTTCTATTCTTCTATTTCAAAATCATGACCAAAGACCAAGAGTCAACCTATTTATCCCAACTGAACAGCAGGTACGGTCCTACCCACAGCAGGTCCTTTAACAAGTACAGCCCTCAGAAAGCTGGGATGCCTATAAAAACATGATTTAGGAAGGCTTTAGAATTCCAGAGTGACTGGTAGGCCCAGGTCTCCAAAATCCAGTAGACTCTCTCATGGGCTACTGGTGTAAAAGAAGGCATGGCTAGCATGCAAACTTCAGTCACAGGTTTAACCTGCTGCGCCACAGCGCCAGCCCAGCATGCAAACTTCTCTTACTCCAACTGAGGTTAAACAGACAGACAACATTTATAGACGCTACATACTGAAGCTAACCTTTTGCTGCTTATTTCATACATACTGATAAAAGTTTTCTCACAAAGAAGACGCTCAAGCCAGTATTTTCTGATTTTAGTCACCCCCAAAATTAAGTCACTTCTTTCAAATCCATTGTTGGTAGACAATGTTTTCAACAAAGGAAAACCTTTCCCTAGGCTCTGCAGCTTGTACTTAGCATGATACAATTCCTCATTGTTTGCTCTTTCAAATCTAGAAAGAACTCAGGTCTGAGCACTATCTGTTTTTTTTCAGGTACCAAGCAACACAAAAGGACCCTTAAACAGGACTTTCTGACACAGGCATGAACGTCTGCTAGCCTTTGTAATATACCCTGTGCTCTTCTTTCAGACATGATAGATGAGAATTAGCAGTTAGGATAGGTTTTCAGTACAAATGTTAGGTAGGAAGTCAGAAATGAGCTTATGCGTGTGTGACAAAGGCCTAACGCATTGACATCCAGGTCCAGCATCCGCATCTCAAAGTCATCCCGATAACCTTCCAGGTGCAGCCTAGTATCTGCACTTCTAACATCCTGTCCTGCCTGGATCCTGAGAGGATCTCCCAGGGGCCCCTGCTCCTTCTACCCCATAACCTTCCAGGTGGGGGTCCCGCCCCTTCTACCTGATAACCTCCAGGCGCAGGCTTCTTCCTGTCTGATAACATCAGGGGGAAAACTCAGAAAGGAATTTTTTTGTATTTACATCAGGAGAAGAGGTGGGAAGACAAGACCCATCCCCTTAAAAACCCTGGCCTAAATGAAAACTGCGCTCAGCCCTCTGCCTCTCTGCTGAGCCGCCCACCTGGCCTGCCCAGGTGTATTCTCTCCACTCAACCATGTAACCCCGCTTTCCCCAAGTCTGAATGACTGGGCACTCTCTCTCAGGTTCTGTCTGGAGAGGTGCCCAACTGTTCTTACAGATGTCCCTTCCCTAATAAACCTTGCTATGTTGCTTTCCACTTACTCTCTGTCTCATGCCTGAATTCTTTCTTGCATGAAGACAAGAAGAACCCTTGCTTCTCCAGTAACACAAACAGAAATTTAAATCCGGATTTTTTTGGAGGGGGGAGGGCAAATTTTAAATAGTCAAATTTTACTTCACTTCAGGTTTCAAATCAAAACAAATGAATACCAACAACAACAAAAATGAAAGTCACTCAACTGGCAACACATCCCATATGCTAATGTTTTTAACCCAATAATCATAACCTACTGCCAGCAAGTATTTATATGTATCTGCTTGTTTTATTAAATAAGAACTGGTCAGTTATCTATAAAAGAGTAATTTCTAAGAATGGTACTTGGCACAGGGTCACCTTAATAATTCTGTAATAAATAGAAGCATTTAGAAAACACCAGCTCCTAAGCACTTTTTGTATCTTCAATTTCAATTAACACAGTATTTTTGCATGTTCCCTTTCCCCTAATAGATTCTAGGGTGTCTAGTCCAAGCTAACATGGCTGATTTATTAAAAAATAAATCCCTAAGCCACATGGTCATGGAATACTATGCTTGCCTTTTGTAGCATATGGAGAACAGTTCCAGGCCGGCCAAAAGCAGAAGAAAACTAGCCAAGTCAAAGTACTGTAAGTGAAGTTCATCTTCTGTACCTCAACTTCTTAAAATCAAAAGGCAACCACTCCCCTCCCCCAATGCAAAAACCCACCCCAAACACTGTAGTTTTGAGGAGAAGCAGGAAGGTTCTTAGAGCTGCAGGGGGCACTGTTGCTAGAGCCAGACTACAAAGGAAATGCCCTCCAGGGTTCAGGGCCTCCCACCCCTACCTTACTACCCCCAGCCCAGTAATATGTAAAAGCTCCTGGTAAAGTTGTTTCTTATGCTAATAAATGCAGACCACCTAGCGTGATAAAAACTAAAACTAGCAGCATTAGAGCAGGAAAGTGAAAATAGAAGCCTGCTGGAGTGATCTGAATGCCTACTTGGGAGGAAGGGAGCAACAGACAGAACCTTTGCCTTTTTTGTTGTGTTTGTAGCCTAGCAGGTGAATTAAACAGATTTACCCACATTAACAAAAATGTAACAAAGCTTCCCCAAGACACCAGAATACAGCTTGACCTTTCTTGTCAAAGGTCAGAGAGAAACTTCTTTCCTGTCCTGGAGTTGAATGAGTTCAAAGATTGGCAAAAAAGGAAAAAAGAAAGTGTTAGGGGTTGAAGGTGATATAGGCCCTCCCCCCCCCACCCCCCCCACCCCCCCCCCCCCCCCCCGCAATCAGGTAGATAGGATTAGAGTGATAAAATTCCAGAGGGAGACCACGCCCCCTGTCCCCTGCACGATCTCACACTGCTACCTGATTCCACCTGTATCCACCCACCTGCCTATTAGACTAGGTAACCACTCCCCTTTTAGAAGCGGGTAAGAGGCTGGGGAACCTGCTGGGTGGTCCCTACTCTCCCGTGCACCTCTTGGCGTTGGCGGTTCAACTTTCTGAACCCCCTCTCCCTTAAATAAAGCCCTCTTCACCCTGTACATAAATGTTAAACCCTACCATGTTGTCTGCTTCATTTGAGTTGGTATTTAGAATTCTTGTCTAAGTCAAGGCGAGGACCCCCGAAATATTAATTTTAGAATAATAGTAATTTTAGAATATAGTAAGATGATACCATATGGTGACCATGAAGGGACTTATTAATATTTGTTTAATCTGTTTAGAAACCGGCAACATGGTAATCGGCTTTAAAATGGCTTCACACAGCTTCTAAGTTCTGAAAATCTTTCTGCATCCCGCCCCTCTTCTCTCGCGTTCTCAGCTTCGCTCAGAAATGGGCTTTATTAGCCAACACAAGTCTAGCCCCTCAGCAAACTCGTGGGGTTTTGCTTCAGGTCAATGATTAAACTTCCACCTCTTGAATCTTCAAAGTGAACTCCAACAGCACAACTGATTATTCCTGTGCTAAAAAGCAGTTCGGCAACCTCAACTCCCTCAACATTGATCAAATGAGGCTGACGTAAATCTTCTGGGGCTTCAAACCTCTCTCCTCCAACTCTGATAACGTGTCCATCTGGGAGTGTATAAGATTCAACTAATACTGTGGTTTCTAAGGCCAGTTTCTGCTCTTGCTCAATATCATATCCAACGGAACACAATTTTTCTTTCATCACGTGAACAGTTTCAAACTCAGCAGAATGCTTGAAGGCATATCCTCGCAGCAGAAGCAACTTGATAAGCTTTCTGGTAATATCCCTCCCAGCAATACCCTGGTGAGCTAAGGGAGAGAAAACCCGGCAGGCACTGGGCAAATGTGAGTTACACTGCCTATTAGCCCACCTGACTCCAGAGTCCACCACTACACCAGTCCATAAACCTTGGGCATACAAAGTCAGAACTGCCTGGATGGCTACATACACCCCAGGAGACTGGTAAGTTTCGAACAGCTTTCTATACCTTAATGTTTATTGCAGCTCAATTCACAATAGCTAAGACCTGGAATCAACCTAAATGCCCATCAACGGTAGACTGGATGAAGAAATTATGGGACATGTACTCTATAGAATACTACACAGCAGTCAAAAACAATGAAATCTGGTCATTTGCAACAAAATGGAGGAATCTGGAAAACATCACGCTGAGTGAATTAAGTCAGTCCCAAAGGGACAAATATCATATGTTCTCCCTGATCGGTGACAACTAACCAAGCACAAAAAAGGAAACCTGTTGAAGTGAAAGGGACACTATGAGAAACAGTGACTTGATCAGCCCTTGTCCTGACTGTTGATGTACAATTTAATACTTTATCCCTTTTAGTATTTTTTTGTTCTAGTTAATACTATTGGTTGAACTCTGTAATTAATACACAATTATTCTTAGATGTTTAAATTTAACTGAAAAGTGATCGCTGTTAAATATAAGAGTGGGATTAAGAGAGGGAGGAGATGTACAATTTGGGACATGCTCAAGCTGACTTGCCCCAAATGGTGGAGTTAGAAATGTGCCAGAAGATTCCAATATAATCCCATCAAGGTGGCATGTACCAATGCCATCTCACTAGTCCAAGTGATCAATTTCAGTTCACAATTGATCACACTGATAGGTCTAAGAGTCAAAGGAATCACATAAACAAGACTAGTGTCTGCTAATACTAACTGATAGAATAAAAAAAAAAAAAGGAGGGGGAGAGAATGATCCAACATGGGAAGCGGGATATACAGCAGACTCATAGAATGGCAGATGTCCCAAACAGCACTCTGGCCTCAGAATCAGCCCTTACGACATTCGGATCTGGCTGAAGAGCCCATGAGAGTATTTCAGGCATGGAAAGCCAAGACACTCTGGCAAAAAAAAAAAAAAAAAAAAAAAAAAAACCTATATGAAAGATCTTTGGGAGTGAGATCCCAGTAGAAAGAATGGGCCATCAAAGAAGGAGGTACCTTTCTCTGAAGGGAGGAGAGAACTTCCACTTTAACTATGACCTTGTCTAAATAAGATCGAAATCGGCGAACTCAAAAGGCTTCCATAGCCTTGGCAACTCATGACTAGAGCCTAGGGAGATTACTGACGCCATAAACAAGAGTGTCAAATTGTTAAGTCAACAACAGGAGTCACTGTGCACTTATTCCTCATGTTGGATCTCTGTCCTTAATGTGTTGTCCAATGTGAATTAATGCTATAACTATTACTGAAAAAGTATTTTACACTTTATGTTCTGTGTGGGTGCAAACTGATGAAATCTTTACTTAATATATACTAAATCGATCTGTATATAAAGATAATTGAAAATGAATCTTGATGTGAATGGAATGGGAGAGGGAGTGGGAGATGGGAGGGGTACAGGTGGGAGGGAAGTTATGGGGGGGAGAAAGCCATTGTAATCCATAAACTGTACTTTGGAAAATTATATTTACTAAATAAAAGTTTTTAAAAAAAGTGAGTTACACCATCTCCAGAGTCCACCACTACACCAGTCAATAAACCTTGGGCATACAAAGTCAGAACTACCTGGATGGCTACATACACCCCTGGAGACTGGTAAGTTTTGAACATTACCTCTACAGTCTCTCTGTTTTCTGTTGGGTTCACAGGAGGTTCTGTAAGTAAGATTTTACAGTTTCTGGTGTCTATGTTAAGTTTCTCTGGTCCAAATGTATAGTCCCACACATGTTTCATCTCATCCCAATTCTGTGCTGGTATCCGTAAAATGGCAGCAGAGAAAATATTATTACCTCGGTTTTTTGTTTCACATGGAAGAATTTCCAAGTGGACAATGCAAAGAGAAAGGCAAGATTTAAAGGTTTAAAAGCAAGACTGATTGGAGTCAGAGAACTCCAGCCAGAGTGGCATGAAGTTATTCTCATGGTAAGACTGGACATTTTCAAGGAGGCACTTTTGACCTCGCTAAAGATTTGCACCTTCAGTTTCCACTGCTTCCACCCTGACTGCCTATTAGCCCACCTGACTCCTTAAAGTACTATGCATTTTCTATAGAGTAGTTAACTTCTAACGTCGAATGAAAGGTCACCAGAAAACTCACCAAACACTGGAGTAAGGGTGAAGGTTTATTGTCTGATGGGGGAACCTGGCAGGCTGTCTCCCCATGCTCCAGAGATCAGCAGCCTGTCCTGGGACAACAGGTCTTCTATAGCTTTGCAGAGGTAAGGAAGTGGAAGCAGCGAATCCCATTAGGGTGGGGTGGAGCTGACACTTGTGGTTGGGCCATTTGGTCACCTGACTACTAGTAAGCCAGGCTGGGCTTAGAACGAAGCTTATTGTACAAGATGACAATGGGGCCAAAGCCTAAGACAGCACTACAGATAAGACCATACCATTTTACTAACATTGAATGTAATTCACTTGCCTCGTCACCAACCATTAGAGCCTTGATTTCAATGTTTCCCACTTTGCTGGTTGATCTGATAATAGGTCTTCCAACCAAAGCTGGGAAGACATGTGCTGGAAAAGTAGAGCCTGCATATCCACACTTCACAAACCCAGTGCCCTTGTCACACACCACCACGTTCCTGCCCCGACTGTCCATCATCCACCCCTGGGAGAGCCACCGCTGTGACACAACCTACAGCTGCCACCACCCAGCTCTTGCCTCTTTCTCCTTCTCCTCCTCAGCCCCTCCTTTGCCCCAACTTTCTTTCCCCAACCAGAAATCGCCACCAGACCCATGCATCATTTTTCTATTGTTTTCTTTTTCATCATAAAAAAGATTTATTTAAAAGGTAGCATGGGGCAGGACACTGGGCAGCCCAACGCTAAAACAATGAATCACACAGACTACATGAAAACCATGGCTCCCTTCACACGTGGCAATAAATGTATCAGCTCCTGGGAGAGGTTTCCATGAAAATCAGGCTTGCTTCCTTGTAGGCCTGTCCCATTGACCTGGATGTACTAGGCCACAGTGAGAGATGAAACCACAAGTTGAAGCCAGAGCCTAACCAAGTGGTGAGAGGAAGAAGTGATGTTGGCTTTCCTGAGCTTCCCTAGAAGGGTGGGCAGTGCCATGTGCTGCCCATTCTTTGGTGGACAGATCTAACAGAAGGCATTCAATTCAGGCTGAGGCTGAACCATTCTAGGAACCTTCCTTCACCTCTGTTATTTCTCTGTCGCTCACTTTTCACACTTTCAAACACAAATGCACATACACACAGCCACAACTCGCCTTAACGACATGGACTAACAGACATTCATAGAGCAAAAAAAAAAAAAAAAAAAAAAAAAAAAAAAAATCACTTGCTAGGGCAGGAAGCATTTGATCCCTCAATTCTAGCCTTCCTGAGCCTACCCAGACCCAAGTGAACACCCCCAGGGTCTGCTCAACATACACCACAACTTCAGTTTTAAATGCCAACAGCGATCACTACCATTTATTTTGCTAGACACATCATTATGTTCTAGACTTGTGTATGCCACTTTATTGAAATATCTCCACTGGATTCTTTTGGTAATTCTTAGAGGTAAGCACCATTATTATCTCAGTTTTAAGGATAAGGACACCCGCTCAAGGTCATCCAGACAATAGATGGTAGAGGCAGGACTCAAAGCTGATTCTTCTAACTAGAGTGTCTGAACACATTAAACTGGTTTTCCCAGTGATTATTATGTCTACTTCCAAAAATTAATTAAAAATAAAGTTAAAGCAAATGGGAAGTATGCCACTATAAAGATGAAAAGGAAAATAAAAAAGGAAGAAGGAGGGGGGTTGGGAGTGAGTGAGGGAGAGTAAGGTGGAAAGTATCATTAGGCTCTTAAAATTATATATATGAATAGCACAAAATGTGTTCCCTTTATAGAAAAATTTTAAAAAGAAAATAGACTTAAAAGACAAGTTTATTTTTGTTCCTTTTTTGTTTTTGAAACCAAATATTTAATATTTTAATTCAATTGTTTTAAGACAACTTTAAACAAATGCCAACTGGAAGACCAAGCCCAGGAACTTTTGGAGGAAATAACCTTCCAAATAACAGGAAGAGCAAGGTGATCTTCTTACTGCTGGCCACAAAGATGACACCAGTCCGTGTGACCCAGATGACCCAGTGTTCACCACATCATCAATTTTCACAGTGCCCTGGGCAGTTCCAGTTGCTGGGGTCAGAGCACTGACTGAAACCAGCAGAGCCTGGACCGCCAGTTCCTCCAAAATGTTGGCAATACCACCCTTACAGACATCAATGCCTGTAGTGTTCTTGCCCTGGGCCAATTTTTTTTTTTTTAAATTCATGCATAAGAGGAATATTCGAAAAGCTCATGGAAATGTATATTATGAAAAAATTGCATGGATATCATTTCTTGCACCAAACTTGCCACTTAATTCCATTTTCCCATGGACTTTGTAAAGTGCCCTCCTACGTACAGACAGAAACTGAGGCACAAAGAGGTGAGTCATTTTTCTCAACATCACGTTATGTTAAGCGCAATAAGCCACACATAGAAAAACAACCACTGTGTGTTCTCCCTCACATGTGGGAGCTAACAAAAAGCCAAATGATCAGTGTGAACATGGAATAGTGATTACTACGCCTGGGAAGCAGGGGTGGGTGGGGGATAGAGGGAGGTTGAATAACGGGCCAAAGGGATAAGTTCCCAGCGTTCCGCAGCACAGTGGGTTGACTACAGTTCACAGTAACCTCTATTCATTTTCTGAGCCAAGAGAAGACAGGAGTTCCAAGGCTCCAATCATAAATAAATGACAAAGGGGAAACATTAATTACCCTGATTTGAGTACTACATATTGTATACATGCATTGAAATGTCACACTGGATCCCATAAATATACACAATTAATGGCCATAAAATTTTTTTAATGTTTTCTTAAAAATATGATAAATAAAAAGTATTGAAAAATTCAAAAGGAACTCGAGCATTACAGAAAAACAAAACAAAGACTCAACCACACAGGAACAGCTAAACATGAACAAAACCACAGTCTCTATAGGTGGGACCCAGAGCTTGAACGTGGGTGTTCCAGAAGCTCTGAATGATCAGACTCCATTGGTTTTATTTTCCTCATGGAGCACGATGTTGCACAGGCTCCACTCATAAATCAATGACCTTTAGCTCCCAAACCTAAACGTGGCCTCCATGCTCCAGCCAGCAGAAAGCCAGGCCTTGAGTCCTTCAAGCGCAAGGAAGTGAATCCTGCCAACAACCTGAATGAGCGGAAGAGTGAATTCTACCCCAGAGGAGGTGAGAGCACTGCTCAGTGGATGCCTGGACTGCAGCCTTGGGAAATCCTGAGCCGAGGACCCCAGGAGGCTGTGCCTGGACTTCGGGGCACAGAAGCTGTGAGATGACAAATGTGCATTAGGTTAAGCCCTGAGGCTTGTGGTATTTTGTTTACACAGCAATAGAAAACTGGTACACAAACAAAATGTAAGGGTGACGAAAGTCTAATCTATTTTTTCCCAAAACCAACAGTAGTTGTGCAGAGCGACGTGAGGTGAATGGAGCAGTAGGCAGCTTCACTCTGTTTCACTGAGTTTGATTTAAAGGGCATTTGGGGGGACCTCGTGTGTGCACTCAGCTTCATGGAAGCAGACACCCACAATAGTCTCTGTGCCCAGGGAGAACGAGATTACAAACAAGGAGCTGCAATGTGGAAAGTTCTAGAAAGGTTGAGTGCACGGCGCTCTGACACTGGCACTCGAGCTATGAATTCTTCAGTGGGAAGAAGGATGGGTGAAAGTACCAGGTGAGAGTCACTGTTGACTTTGGCCTTTCAAACAAAGGAGTGTAGAGTACACGAAAGAAAACAGGTCACCCACATGTGACCCCTCACAGGTGCACACACACACCCCTGGTTTGTGTGACTATGTGTAGGCCTAAGGGAGGGGGGAGGGGAGAAGGGGAAATCTGCTGAGTCACCCGCACATGCTGTCCAAATGTTGAAAGGGGTCAGTGTCACATTGAGGGCACCTTACTGTTAGATTTTACTGGTACATCAGTGAACGTGAAATGCCCAGTTCTGTACTTCCTTGGTAAAGAACAAGCAGATTCAACCTCTGTAACCCTCCTGGATTTCCATTAATTCAGACTGAAATTTTTCCTGTACCAGAAAGACTGTGAAGCTACACCAGGAGGAGTAGACACAATTTGGGTAACTTTTTACCACCCTGCCTTTTTCCCCAATTGCACTGTGCTAATTTAAAATTTTAAGGAAAAAAAAAGAAATTACAACTTGCCTTAAACAGTCCTTTATGAAAGAGAAGCCAAGCCTTTCAAATCTGAGTTAGCACATTGTTGCATAAACTCTCTAAATCTTCGTATAATTGAAAGCAGAAGCTGGACAAAGTGAGAGTTAAAGCTCTATGGGAACTGTATTGCTGAGCCGTGCAGTGTGAGGTTTAGTAGAACAGTTACGGCCACAGTTTTTGAACGAGGAAGCTGCAAATTTGATTCTGAGCTCCAACACTGTGCAGCTGTGTGATGGTGAGCAAGTCACATCACATCCGTGTGCCTCACTTTCCAGATCTGAAAAATGGGGCTATTCATACCTTTCATTGGGTCAGCATGTGTATTAAAGGTGATGTATATACAAGAATACCTCAAAACGTTGTGGACAGTGGAATTAAAAGGTAAGCTTACTTTGGAGCAAAAAATTTTAAAATCTATATAATTCCTCATAAAAAATGTGTTTTGTACCAAAATAAACATCTTTTAACTACATTTCTGTGAACTTTTTGAACCATCTTCATATGTAACAAATTGGGCAATTATTTATTCACCAGCATTCCAGGAAATTTGAGGACAGTGAACCCGTCTGATGGGGCTGATCTCACCTCTATTTCACCCTCATTTCCAAGAGGAGATGGTGAAGGGCAGGACAAAACTTCTGGAAGCAACAAAGACTGTGAGGAGGGACAGAGGGATCAATGCAGGAAGACAGGGCAGCATTTTTCTGGCTTGGAGTTAAAGTTTTCTTACAGAAGTCACAGAAAACAATAATCATCCACATGAAAGCTGAGAACTAGACTTCATAAGAATGAAGAACCTCTGCTCATTAAAGAATACTGTAAAGAAAATTAATAGACAAACCACAGAGTGGGAAAAATAAATCCAGGAAAGGACTTCAGTAAATAACCCAAAAGTGTACAAACATTATGCTCCATAAAACTTCATAAAATACGATTTAACAATAGCCAATGATGGTGAAAAAACATGCATGGATTTGAAGATTTTTTTCTTCAAATAAACTTATCTTTTAACTGTATTTTTGTGAACTTTTCGATGTCCTCTCCTATCAATGTACTCAACATCATTAATCGACAAAGAAATGCAAATCAAAGGCATAGTAAGATGCTATTACAGCACCCACCAGAATGGTTATAATAAAAAAAGCGCTGTTGCTTGTGACACCAGCACCCCATGTAGGAGTTCCAGCTGCTCCGCTTCCAATCCAGCTTCCTGAAAACACGCCATGGAAGGCAACAGATGGTGGTCCAAGTATTTGGTCCCCTGCCACACAGTGGGGAGACCAGGATGGGGTTCCAGGCTCATGGATTCATCCTGTCCCAGCCCCAGCCATTGCAGCCATTTGGGGAATGGATCAGCAGATAGAAGATTCTCTCTCTCTCTCTCTCTCTCTCTCTCCCTCCCTCCCTCTCTCCCTCCCTCCCTCCCTCCCCCTTCCTCATTCTCCCTCCCTCTGTCACTCTGATTTTCAAATACATAAATCTTTAAAAAAAAAAAAAAAACTACAGACACTGCTAAACATTGACAAAGTTGTAGAGAGATTGGGCTTCTTATGCAAATTGGTAGTGTTAAAATGTGTAGGGTGACCATGAATGTGGACTCAGCACTGCACTGGGCCAATAGACCAAAGCTTTATAGAGTTTAATCACAGTTACAGAGTTTTGGTTGATTGCAGGAGACCCTGCAGACAATTAACTAATTAAGCTGTCACCAATTGTCTGGTTGATTGACTAAGCTGTAGTCAATTAAGTTGTTCTGTATGCTTACTTCTGTTTTTCCATAAATGCTGTCTGATCCTGTTATTGGCTGGAGTTTGCAGAACCTACTCTGTTTCTGGGAGCTGTTCAACTCCCAAATCATGCTTTGCTTTGTTCTTCGACATACTTGGCCTACAGATTTTCCCTTTTAATAGTAGGAATATAAATGGCACACTCTCTTTGGAAGAAGCTCAGCAATTTTAAAATAAAACTAAACACATGTCTACCCTATGACCTAGCAATTCAATTCCATGCTATCTACCCCAAAATAAAAACATATGAGAAAGACTCATATAAGAATTTTCATTGTTGTTTTATTTATAATGGCCCAAATCTGGTCATGGCCCAAGCACTCATCTCTAAGAGACTGGAAAAAGAAATCCTACAGTGGGCTTACTGCTCAGCAATAGAAAGAAAATAATGAATAATAAATGCAACAATGCAGGAGAGTCTCAGAAATGTGCCACAAGAAGCTACAATACACTCTGTATGTTAAAAACGATGCAGGGTGTGAGAGCTTTACCCTACTTGCAAGCTAAGCAGTTAGCCTTCTCCCTCTTCATGGACACCAGCAAAGATAGATGGGACCATTGAGTCAAAGACAGACAACTTTATTACTCACAGTTTTAGTAGTTGTAGAGGATCAGCATTTTCTGGAGCTGCATTCCCAAGCCCAGCTCCCGCAGAGCAATGTGAAAAGGGCCAGGTAGCACCTGCACAGGCAGTATAGAGGGTCCCTAAACTTAGCAACCCACTTATTCTATGTGGGGTGTCAGCACACCTGCTCTTTGCTCTTGGGGGAAATAGTATCTCTGTATTCCAAAGTCACTATTCAAATATCTTTGAAAAGAGACTTGAGAACACAAGCCATCAGTCCCCCTGTTAGTAAGATGTGTGGAAGAATGAGCCATCCATTGAGAACTGTATCCCAACACCGTATAATCCATTACAAAAATTCTATAGGCAGCAAAGTTATTTATGGTAGGAAATTTACAGCAGTGTTCTACTGTGGTGGTGGTGGTGGTGGAGATTAAATCATGGCAGAGAATGCTCTAAAGGACTTTGGATTATTTAGGGAATGCTTTTATCAACACTCAGTGAAAGTACTCTGAACACTTGTGTGGTTCATTTCTATATACATTTTATATCAAAAGATAAAAACTACAACAATTACTGGTTTAGTTCATGATTTCCTTGCCAAAGTATTTAGAAGAGAAGCATACTGTCTGTAATCTATTTGAAAAACCATACAAAGTAAACTAGAAGAATGAGTTAAAGAGGGATGAATAGATGCATTCAGTATAGATAGTATAGATAGTATATATGAATAGATGTATACAGTATAATAAAATGTTATTGGTAGAATTCAGATGGCATGTATTTAAGAGTTCTTTGTAGAATTCTTTCAACTTTGCTGTTTGAAAGAATTTAGAATTAACATGTTGAAGAGGAGATCCAAGATGGCTGACTTAACCACAAGAAGATACCAGAAGAACAGGGAGGGACAATGTTCTCAGGGCACCATTGGAGAGAAATCTTCAGTGGAAAGCTTACAGAAGAGAACAGAGACTCCATGGAGCAGCAAGAGCAACGCACACACACACAGCAGTTGGCAGTACACTGCCAGGGACTACCACGACTGGTGGCCGGTGGGGAGAGGCCACCCTCCCTGCGAGAGGTGAGAGGAGCCTGCAGCAGCCTGCACACACCGGTGATCTTGTCTGAGAACCCCGTAGTCCCTGCTGATGCTGAGTCTGGTCTGGAGCACTGGCAAGGGGCAGGACATCCACTTAGCTCTGCGGAGGGAGGTCACACTGCTTCCCTCACCTCCCCCTCCAAAGCACCTGGTGGCTGCTGGGAGAAACAGCATCTTCCCAAAGGAAGGCAATGGAGGTTGCAGCAGCCCGTGTGCCGGCGGCGGATTTTGTCTGGAGGACTCAGCAATTCCCACGGCCTTTGAGTCCAACCTGGAGAGCTGGTGGGGGGCTGGGTGCCCATTTAGCTCCACGAACGGAGGCTACACCGATCCCCCACCACCACCACCACCAAAGCACCAGACTCGGTTTGTTGACGGAACCGTGTCAGGCAGCAGCCTGCACTAGGAATGGGGTGGCTTGCTCTGAGGGCAGAGGACGGATCCCCTGCACCGTGACTGTGGGAAGAGTTCTGCATAGGGCAGGAAACTGAGAAGGGGCGTGGGTTGTGGCTGGGTCTATGCCAATCACTGGTCTGACTCTGGAAGCTCAGAACTCCCTGAATGCTGAGGAGGACCTCATCGAGAGCTTGGCTTCACACTATGAAGCTTGTAGATCATTTGTGTGGTCTGGATGCCTAGGTGCGCAGGGCGGACCTGCATGCTAAGCTCACCCTTGGCAGCAAATCAGTTGGTTCACCTTGGCACAGAGAAGGGCTGAGGCAGTAAGCATGCCAGAAGTGTGATCACCCCCTCCCCCTACTGAGTACAGAGGGAGGGTCGTGTGGTCTCTGATTAGAGAAAAAAAAAAGTCAGGTGTTCTTTAGATAATTATGAGTATATTTCACAAAGTCCATGGAAAAATGGAACTAAAAGATAAGCTTATTGGGTTACAAAATAATTTTGAAATCCATGCACAGTTTTTTTCATAATACTTTCCATGAGTTTTTTTTTTTTCAATACTCTTCTTATAGTTGACTCAGGTAAAGAATCTCTGAGTTTCTGTGGATAAACATTCCACTAAGTTATCGTGTGAGGGTTCTACACGTAAAACTGCTGTGTTAGTGAGCCCATCTACCCAGAAGTAAAACATTTGCTGGAGGTAGCAGAAAGGAATGCACATCTGAAAGAAACCTTCCCAAAGTCACATTTCAATTTTAGTTTATTTCTTTTATGAACAAGATAGAACAAAAGCATCCAAATCACTTCAGCAAAATGTTTTTCTGCCACTGTGGCAAGTTTATTTTTAAAGCATAATGAAATAGAAGACGACGACACTTTAAAAGCTGGGTTTTGGAGAGCTTTAAATTTGGCAACATCTCAGACCTGGAGCAATCTGGGACCATTTCCAGCAACACCTTTTCCCCGTCAACCATGGAAGCTTGGAGTTAGCCGTGCCTGGGTCTGAAAGTTGCTTCTGCCTCCTACACACCCCAGGCTGGACCTGAGCTTGGCCAGAAACCTCAGCATCAACTTGCAGTTTAGCAATACAGAGATCTTCCTCCTTCCCTAAAAAAATATATGGATTTTTTAAAAACACTGCTTCCAACTATACTTTCCCCTTGTCTCACACTTGGGTGACATAATTTCCTGTCACTGGTGATTTTTAAAACTTGTTCAGTCCAATAAAAAGAGGTCAGTCTAATACCGGATTCAATTCTTCTCTCCCGTCATAGACTAGACTAGAAGTTCACAGGACTGTGGGGAGGAAGGGGGTCGTGAGCTGCCTCTGATATTCCCTCTCTCCCGCCCCTTCTGAAGCCCAGTCCCTCCAGACAGGATGGATCTTACACGAGTACTATCTGGTGCAGGTGGGAGGTTTTCTCAAGGTTTTGTTTGCCTTCTAGATCTCTCTTCACCCTCAGGGCACCTGTGTCTCCCTACCACTACTCCCCTCCACCGTCCTCCTTGGGAAGCCATGGGAATCTCAGCTTTGCTCCTCTTCCACACCCTCCTGGCACCTCGGAGAACTGAGCAGGGCAAGGGGTGGCTGCTGCCATCTTCCCAGCATCTCTTCTGCAGGTGGAGCTATTCCTGGGGGCCAGAAGCAAGCACCAGTCTCGGTGTCCACATCCCTCCATCCCCTACGGGCTCCTGAAGAGTTCTTCCCGGCTTCCCCGCTGGCAGAGACAGTAAGATGGGTCTGCAGGTCGAGTAAAACGACATATGCCCATCGCCCATCTAGAATGCACTCAGCGGAGTCCCCTCACCTGGCTTGATGCTGCGGGAGAGAATGTTCCTCTAACTTCTCTTCCAGGAGTCTCCCCAGAGGGAGGGGGTTTGTAGGCAGCCTCTGTAGCTTCCAAGGTGGCTGCCTGGGGAGAGTCTAACCCCAGCCACGGGTGTGTCACAGGATAATTAGGACTTTTTGTTTTGAGCTGTAGCCCTTAACTGTAAATCAGAATACTGTGAAATGTCCCACTTTATATTACATGTGACAGTTGTATTTCTTCCGGAAATTTGGATCAAGACGTGCAAATGAATCAGTATACATTCTTTATGTGAGAAGAACCAGACACTCAAAATGCTGTACAGGAAGTGGGTTAGTTATAGCTTTATTGTAATCAAGGGGAAGCAGCATTATTAAGTCTGAGCAAAGATAAAGATATTGAATCAGGCCCTGAGGCTTCCTGTCTCCGGTAGCAGCAACCATTGGATTTGCCCTATCCAACAGATTAAGACGTCAAGGTCATGTTGGAAATCAAGGATGGACAGGAATGACCTTGGAGAAGGGGGAGGGCTTTACTTAACCTGACCACTAGACATTGGATCTCCAAATTTATTTGGGAAACTTAGAGGGGATTTGAAGTAGAGAATGGGAATTCCCCTTGGTTAGAAATGAAGTGTAGTGTAGTGTAGTGTAGTATGGTAAATATAGTATAGCAGAGTATTGACAATGATGAGTAACTTTTCCAGGTAGCACACTTATTATCTTTTTTAGAACTAATGTTCCTTTATTTTTCCTTTATTTTTTTTTTGTCTTGATTCTTCAGGGCAATCATATATTTCTTCACAGTCCTAAACAGAGTATGCTGATCACATCATTCTGTCTTTAATTATTATAAGTCACCATTACAAATGCTATTTGGTATTCAAGGATATAACATAGTGGCATATTCAAATACCACTCTTGTGAGCAGGCACTTTGCTCCATATACGAAACAACTTCCAAATCCACTGCTTTTTGAATTATTTGTTTGCTAGAGACTTTTCTGAAATTTTCTGTATGAGCAAGACCCTTCTTGTTGCTTCCTACTGTATGTTAGAAGTCCTAATGGTTTGATACTGCTGGTCTTCGGACTTGGCTACCAGGACACCACGCTGTTTGCTTGAAAGGCATGAAAACCAGAGTACGTACACTATGAGTAGGAGTCGGAGCAGACCTCCAAGAAGCAAGTGCACAGTTTGCAGTGTACATGGTATCCAGGTTTGCTGCTCATGGACCAGGTGTGGTTCTTTCTTGGTTCTTGGCTGTATTTGGGATGAACAAGCTTACCAGATATCTGACTTCTGAATAAGTAATATTTAACCACAGGGTTGAGATAGAAATTGGGCACAGTGAGGAAGCACCGATTCTCATATCACTGGGTCTTACTTCAATAAAAATCTGCCAAGAGATGAAAATAGTTGGTGTATTTTTGAGAACACCTTAATGCTACCAAAGAGTCACTTACTTACCTGGCCCACATCTTGAAATTAATTCCTAAAACTATTTATACCACACAAGCTATCCCGGGGCCACATTCTAAAGGATGCTATTTCTAGCATGAGCTTGGTTGTTCAGGGCAGTTTTCAGTTCAAAAAATCAAATTAGTACAGCTTGGCTGATTACCAAAAGCCATTAGAAGACTTTGGATCTCTTGGACAGCTCCCTCCTCTCTCGCACTCTTCCTGCCTTGGAACAACTGGTGTTCAGCATGAGAGCTTTTTCTCTGAGTTGCTTTTGGCACAGGCTGCAGGCAGGCAAGCATGCAGTTGGCAGCTCATCCAGAATCTACGTTCTATGACAACATTGATCTTGGCTACAAAAGGCAAAAGGACAGCTCCGTTGTGGTGAAAGACTTTTCCTGATTCCTCCTTCAAAGTTATTCACTTATTTCTCAGTGTTTTTCACAGCTTCGTATCAATGTTAAAATGTGGATAACAAGATAATACAAATGATCACTAAGGTCTTTACCAATTATATTTTCAGATTTATTAGAATTTGGCTATGACCAAATTTTGCCTCCTTGCCAAATTCATACATTGACATCCAAACCCCTGGTACCTCAGAGAGTGATTGTGCTTAGAGATAGGGTTTTTAAGTATATAATTCCATCAAAATAAGCCCATTAGAATAAGCCTTAATCCAATATTCCTGGTATCCTTACAGGAAGAAGGAATTGGGACAGACACATGGGGAAGTCTACATAAATACACAGAGAGAAGACAGTCATCTACAAGTCAAGGAGAGAAGTTCACAAGGAATCAACCCTGCTGATATCTTGATCTTAGTTTTCAGTCTCAATCTTAGAAAACCAATTCAAGTTTTCATTGCTTAAAACATCCACATCATAAGCCAGAGATGCAAGAAAACTCATACATATATACAGCAACAGTGGTTCCAGGGATAATATTTGAGTTGCAATTTGAGAGTATCTTTTGGCTCTGTAACTGGATTTGTTTAGACATCCTTGTGTGTAGAATGTAGAGTTGCCATTACTGGTCCCAGAGAATAGCTGCTCTTTGAGCAAGAGTGTTCTTTGTTGTATTCCAAACATGAATAATTTTCCTCATTCTGAAGACTTCTCTCATCTTTCAGAGCCTGGTGAACTCTTGTGAATTCCAGGCTCCATGTCCCTGATGCCTTGTGTATGATCTGTGCATCAGCAGAGCTAACACTTTCTTCACAGTACTAACTAATTAATCTCTCCTTGTCATTTCCGGTAACCCTTTATTCTTCAGCCAAAAGGGGAGACTCTTGCAAGACATATGCATAGGAAGGTGCTCTCTAATCCCTTGTGATTTATCTTCTTTACTGGCCTTCTTGTCATGTACCAGGAACTAATCAGATATTAGTGATAGAGCCCTTAACTTGCAAAAAGAAAAAAAAATGCATCAGTGTATTAAACTATAATTTCTGAAGAGAACCATAATTTGAGGGGAAAAAAAACATGTTTCAACAACATGTGAAGACCAAAGCAGCTGCTGCATTGAGGTTAGAATTGTGGTGATAGAAGATGAATTGGCACACTGCTGGACTGAGGAATCATGCATATGGACTGCTCAAGAGAGGGACTGTTCTCAATGCTGGGTGCACATTAGAAATTCCTGAGGAATGTTTAGAGACTTCTAATAGATCTCATTCATAGGAATGAGGCCCATTCTCCAGCATTTCAAAAACAAACAAGGAATATACAAGAAATTTGAAGGATGGGTCATTAGTGAGGAAAAAGGGAAAAGCAGAAGCAGTGAAAAAGAGAGCGACAGAGAAATCATCACAGAGAGATTGGGAGATGGATGAAGAAAAGGTTTTGCTTGAGTTTTTGTTCCTAACTACTATGTAAAGACACAAAGACATGCAGGACCCAATGTTTCCTTTGCAAGCAAAATTTGGAATAAATTAGGTTTGATTGCAGCTAAGAGCATCACAGCATCACATTCAAATCTTAGAAAAAACATTTCAAATTGTTGCATTGCAGAATGGATGTTATCTTTAACTGTGGCAACTCTATGAGACAGCTTTATAAATTACAGGGTACAATGGGTTATTTTGATGAGATTATGGGTTCTTTGTATTGCTTACTCAGACAGGGATAATAGCAGAATACAGCCATATATGTTTATAGTGGCTACTGAAAAGAGGGCCTTAAAGACGATCAGGATGGATTTAATGATTACTTCTTTGAGGTATGTTTTCACTATAACGAAGTTGGAGCCACCTTTTAATCTGAATAAGCATATTTAGGCACCAAGGTGAGTAGACTCCATCTGGATGTAACCAATGCTCTACTTTCCATCTGTAGCCTCATTTTCCCTGCTATCCTTCCATCCTTATTGAAGAATACTCATTTTTTTATCTTGTTGAGTTCAACTGACAAATACTTGAAAATTCAAGCAGGGCTGTGGGTTATGACAAAGGGCTCCTCATTATTTACCATTGTAAATTAATTTTTTTCATTCACAATTGTAACAGTCTACAAGAAAAACCTAGTGCTTCAACAACACGATTTTCAGTATCAAGGAAAGTAACCAGGCACAGCAAAGGTGACTGAGATGGTGCTGAAGTTACTGGGACCTATTATTTGTTAGCAAATGGCAATAAGAAATTCTTTATAAAGATATTAGAGGGAAAATATCATCAAGAAAACCATAGTTATTCTCTGTCTCCTCTTTCCTACTTGAACATCCTGTAAGTGCTTCAAGTTCAGCATTCCTCAAAATGAAATATATTAGTCAAACTTTCATTATAAAGAAATACAGGCAGCATAAAACTAAAGCCTATTGTGGTTATGCAAAACCAATATTATTGTAGTCATATATGTGAACTGCTGACCACTTATGTTTCATTTTCTTGCAACACAATAACATTACACTTTTAAGATCACCTTTATTATCTTATCCAACTGATATTTATTTAGTGATTAGCATATTAAAGATATTCAGCTGAGCTCTGTTAGAGGATATACAAAAAGTTCAGAGAACAGGTTCCTACCCTTGAGGAGTTATAATCTAACAGAGGAGACAAGACCCTTCTGTTACACGATGTCAAATGTAATAGACTCCTTATGAGATAAATAGGGCCACTAGACTGGAGAGACATGCAAAGGAGGTCCACTGGAAATGGGCTCTGAAGGATGTAGTTGATCAGATGAAGACGGTGGGGAAAAAGTATTCCAGAGTGAACAAGGTTCAGTGGCATCTGTCCAGAAACTAAAAGAAGTAGTATGACAGAAAAGTATAAAAGTTAAAGGGGTAAAACTGCAAAAGTGTATTGAGATGAGATCACAATGTCCAGGTAAGAAAATTCTCATTTTATGCACTTATAAATGTGCCAAAAAGGTTTCAAGAGACTACATTTAGAATTCTCCAAATTGTGCCCAAAGGGTTTTCTTATCCCCACTCAATGCCCTTAACACAAAATGTTCCAGTGTGGAAGGATTCCCAAAGTGTGGCTTTTTAAAAAGGTTTATTTATTTTTACTTGAGAGACAGACAGAGAAAGAAAAATCTTCCAACCACTAGTTCACTTTCCAAATGCCTACTCACAATGGCCAGGGCTGGGCCAGGCCAAAATCAGGAGCCAAAAACTCCATCTGGGTCTCCCTCCCACATGGGTGGCAGCAACCCAAGTACGTGAGCCACCATCTGCTGCCTCACAGGATGTGAATTAGCAGGAAGCCAGGTTGGAAGTGGAGCCAGGACTGGAACTAGGCACTCTGATACACAATGCAGGTGTTCTGAGCAGTGGTTTAACCCACTGTGCCACAAGATCCACTCCCAGGTACAGTTTATAGATGATAAATCAACTTAGTTTTCATGAGTAACTTTGATCCAGCCCTTTGTTACCAATTTATGTTACACATCGATGGTAGAATCACTTAAAAATTCTCATGCATTTATTGTCTGTATCTGTGTCTATCGATTTTTAATTTATAACTGTTTTTCCCTCCAACAAAGATTTTGATACAGCCTTCTCATTTGTTGTTTAGAAAATAAGGTTTTTCCATCAATTATTCATTTTGGCTCACTATGTATTCTAAGTTTCCTGCTCTGAGGAGTGAAATTACATTCACTTCCTGTTCCAAGAGATTCCCGGGCCCCCTCTTCTAGTGAGAACTTCTCTTTATTTCACTTGAACTCCAACAACTGGGTCGTCACACCCTGCAGTTGTTCATTTTTCACACTATTTGTGTGCAAAGCTCCACTTCCTGGTGGCTTCAGTGTTCTAGGAAGTCACTGAATCACAGAGTGCTGAGATGAATGCTTCCAGAATGATCCATTGTCTACCCACCATACTGCACACTTTTGGGTAGGTCCCTATTCAGATACTCTAAACACAACAAAAACAGGAAAATACTGTATATTTTATTATTCCAAAGGCTATTGCATTTTTTTCAAAAATAAGTATGGAAGTCAGTTCTGATTTCCAAAGAGAAAACAATTTTCTTTGACAATTCTGCAGTGCTCCCTTTTTCTATTTAATTGTATTTAAAAATATTTATACTTCCCTGCAAAGAGCTGACATTGCCAATGAGCACTAAAACCAGTTTGATGTAAGGGCAGTGTTTCCCAATAATACAATGTTGGTTGTCCTTATCCCTTGATATTTTTTTCTAAGTAAAGTTTTAAGCCCACTCGGCCAAGTTCAGATCAGCTGTGAGCTGTGACCAGACATGTATTCTTTTCCAACAACTTTATATCTGGTATATTTATGATGTTTGGACCCACAGTCAAACATCAAAAATGAAAGGATTTTATCTAGTTCAACTCCTTCATTTAAAAAAATCCTTTTTGAACAGTCTATTCAATAAATGGTGCTGGGAAAACTGGATTTCCATGTGCAGAAGCATGAAGCAAGACCCCTACCTTACACCTTACACAAAAATCCACTCAACGTGGATTAAAGAACTAAATCTACGTCCTGACACCATTAAGTTATTAGAGAACATTGGAGAAACCCTTCAAGATATTGGCACAGGCAAAGAATTTCTGGAAAAGACCCGGGAGGCACAGACAGTCAAAGCCAAAATCAACTATTGGGATTGCATCAAATTGAGAAGTTTCTGCACTGCAAAAGAAACAGTCAGGAGAGTGAAGAGACAACCAACAGAATGGGAAAAAATATTTGCAAACTATGCAACAGATAAAGGGTTAATAACCAGAATCTACAAAGAGATCAAGAAACTCCACAAAAACAAAACCAACAACCCACTTAAGAGATGGGCCAAGGACTTCAATAGACATTTTTCAAAAGAGGAAATCCAAATGGCCAACAGGCACATGAAAAAATGTTCAAGGTCACTAGCAATCAGGGAAATGCAAATCAAAAGCACAATGAGGTTTCACCTCACCCCGGTTAGAATGGCTCACATACAGAAATCTACCAACAACAGATGCTGGCGAGGATGTGGGGAAAAAGGGACACTAACCCACTGTTGGTGGGAATGCAAACTGGTCAAGCCACTATGGAAATCAGTCTGGAGATTCCTCAGAAACCTGAATATAACCCTACCGTTCGACCCAGCCATCCCACTCCTTGGAATTTACCCAAAGGAGTTTAAATTGATAAAGAAAAAAGCGGTCTGCACCCTAATGTTTATTGCAGCACAATTCACAATAGCCAAGACCTGGAACCAACCTAAATGCCCATCAATGGTAGACTGGATAAAGAAATTATGGGATATGTATTCTTTAGAATACTATACCGCAGTAAGAAACAATGAAATCCAGTCATTTGCAACAAAATGGAGGAATCTGGAACACATCATGCTGAGTGAAGTAAGCCAGTCCCAAAGGGACAAATACCATATGTTCTCCCTGATCGGTGACAACTGACTGAACACCAAAAAGGAAACCTCCTGAAGTGAAATGGACACTATGAGAAATGGTGACTTGATCAGCATAGCCCTGACTGCTAATGGACAACTTAATACATTATCCCTCTTAGTAGTTTTTTTTTGTCTGTTCTACTTAATATGACTGGTTTAATTCTGTAATTATCACACAGTTATTCTTAAGTGTTGAAAATTAACTGAAATGTGATCCCTGTTAAACATAAGAGTGGGAATAAGAGAGGGAAGAGATGTATAATTTGGGGCATGCTCGGACTGACTTGCCCCAATTGGTAGAGTTGGAAACATACCAGGGGATTCCAATTCAATCCCATCAAGGTGGCATGTGCCAATGCCATCTCACTATTCCAAGTGATCAATTTCAGTTCACAATTGATCATAATGAAAGGACTAAGAGTCAAAGGGAGCACATAAACAAGTCTAGTATCTGCTAACACTAACCGATAGAATAAATAAAGGGGAGAGTGATCCAACATGGGAAGTGAGATACTCAGCAGACTCATAGAATGGCGGATGTCCTAAATAGCACTCTGGCCTCAGAATCAGCCCTAAAGGCACTCGGATCTGGCTGAAAAGCCCATGAGAGTATTTCAGGCATGGAAAGCCAAGACACTCTGGCAAAAAGATCTCTGTGAGTGAGATCCCAGTGGAAAGAACAGGTCTTCAAAGAGGGAGGTGCCTTTCTCTGAAGGGAGGAGAGAACCTCCACTTTGACTATGACCGTGTCTAAACAAGATAAGAGTCGGAGAACTCAAGGGGCTTCCATAGCCTTGGAAACTCATGACTGGTGCATAGGGAGATTACTGATGCCATAAACAGGAGTGTCAATTTGTAAAGTCAACAACAGGAGTCACTGTGCACTTACTCCTCATGTAGGATCTCTGTCCTTAATGTGCTGTACACTGAGGCTTAATGCTATAACGAGTACTCAAACAGTATATTTCACTTTGTGTTTCTATGGGGGTGCAAATGATTGAAATCTTTACTTAATGTACACTAAACTGATCTTCTGTAAAAAAAAAAAAAAAAAGAAAAGAAATTATCAATTCCCAACTTGACTCTCACTGGGATTAAACATGACAATAGGTCTGATCTGATTTCATCATCATTTAAAAAAAATCATCTATTATTTTTCACTTTATGTTTCTGTGTGGGAGCAAACTGTTGAAATCCTTACTTAAGGTATACTAAGCTGATCTTCTGTATATTAAGATAATCGAAAATGAATCTTGATGTGAATGGAAGGGGAGAGGGAGTGGGAAAGGGGAGGGTTGTGGGTGGGAGGGACGGTATGCGGGGGGAAGCCATTGTAACCCATGAGTCGTACTTTGGAAATTTATATTCATTAAATAAAAGATAAAAAAAAATCCTTTTTGAAAACTAGAATATAACATGATTTTAGAAAAGTGAACAAACTAAAGATGTAAAACCAATCATTTATTTTTAAAAACTTATTATTCATTTATAATGAAGTGAGCTGCAGGTAACCACTTCCCATGCCAAGAAACAGGACATTGAGAACACCCAAGAAGCACCCTGCATTCCTTCTTCCAAGCTCTCCTAGTCCAAATACGACCTTATCCTTGGTTTCCTTGGCTACCAAAACATGCATCCCCAAGCCCTAATGATTAGCTTCACCTCACTGGTATTTGATTTTAAATAAATGAGATTATATAGCATTTTTTTACTGTCTTGCCTCTTTTATTCTACAGAGTATTTGTGATAGTCATATAAACACTTTATATAGCTGTAGTTTATTAATTTTTATTGCATAATTGTATTCTAGTATATGAATAGATCACACTTAATTATCTACTCTAGTATTTTTTTTTCTTTTGGACAGGCAGAGTGGACAGTGGGAGAGAGAGAGACAGAGAGAAAGGTCTTCCTTTTGCCGTTGGTTCACCCCTCAATGGCCGCTGCGGCCGTCGTGCTGCGGCCAGTGCACTGCGCTGATCTGTAGCCAGGAGCCAGGTGCTTCTCCTGGTCTCCCATACGGGTGCAGGGCCCAAGGACTTGGGCCATCCTCCACTGCACTCCCGGGCCACAGCAGAGAGCTGGACTGGAAGAGGGGCAACCGGGACAGAATCCGGCGCCCCGACTGGGACTAGAACCCAGTGTGCCAGCGTCGCAGGCGGAGGATTAACTTATTGAGTTGCAGCACCGGCCCAACTCTAGTATTCATGAAGATTCAGCTTTTTCTAGTTTGTAACTTTTAAAAATAATAGTGTGAGTTTGATATGGATTCCAGGACCAATAAATCAATTTGGGGAGAATTGGCATCCTTACACTCTTGAATTTTCCAATCTATGAACATAGTACATCTCTCCATTTTATTTCTGCCTTGTTTAATTTCTCTTGATATTTTATGGTTTCTGTAAAGATGTATTACACATAAACTTTTATATTTACTTCAAAAGATTTTATTTTTTAAACCTATTATAGATGATATTTAACTTTTAATGTTATGTTTATTGCTGGCACATAGAATTGTAATCAGCTAATTGTATGCTTATAATATAGCAGCCTTGATAAACTCTCATATTAATTAAAATTTGTCCTATTGGCTATTTTGCATTTCTAGGTACAAAAATATCATGTTGAAATGATGAAGATTTTGTTTTTTCCTTTCTAGTCCTCATCCCTTCTACTTTCTTTTCTCATTGCACTGGCTAGAACCTTCAGTAGAATGTGAATAAAAGTAGTAATGCAGACTTGCTTGTCTGGCTTAGGATCAGGGTAGAGAGGAGACTTGAAACATCTCATTGTACTGTGATGTTTGATGTAGATTTTTTTGTGCACAATACTTAACAAGTCATGAATTTTCATTTCATATTTTAATAAGTGGTTGTTTTGAAATCAAGGATGGATAATGAATTTTGTCAAATTAACTAAGATGGTAGCCCAAAGATTTATGTTAGTACTTCCAGACTTTCAAACAATATAAGGCCCAAAACATTTTAGGGGCAAATTTTACCAAACTTTTAGAAAGCAGGCACTCCTTGTTTCCCACAAGCCGTTTAGGGAATTGGAGAACAAGGGACACTATCCAACACACTCTTTGAGACTTTATAACCCTAAAACCAATGGCAATCCATGATAGCATGAGAAAAGAAAAGTATATTCCCAAGTCATTTTTAAAAATTTTACTTAAGGTATGCAAAAATTATGTATTTCCTATATACAGATTTAGGAACACAGTGATACTTCTCAACCTACTCTCCCTCCTGTCCATGCTTTCACCCCCTTCCTTCTCACTCTCCTGTTCTCACTTTTAATTTTTAGAAAGATCTATTTTCAGTTTACTTTATACTCATAAGATTAACCCTACACTAAGTAAAGAGTCCAACAAATAGTATGAAGAAAAAAACACTGTTCCTCAACAATAGAGATAAGGATTGTAAATGATCATTGAATCTCAAAATGTCAATTTCACTCCAATACATTACCTTTTAGATAGTCTGTGAGTTACCACATATCAGAGAATTTTTAAACATGTATGTAAAGGTTTTAAATGTAATTTCAGAAAACCAAATTAAAGGGTTCATTATATATGTAATACATAACAGATATTTTCAATAGATATAGACAGAAATATTCAATAAAAATCATTTATCACTGTAATATTTTTTAAAAAATTCTTCATCAAAAAGGAACATAAATAACTTCCCTAGCTCTATCAGAGTATGTATCAAAAACTAACAACAATCATCAGCTTAATGCTGAAACTCCAGCAGAATCCTCATTGAAGTCAGAAATGAGGTAAGAACAGTGTCCTTCTTACTCTCTCACATTAGAATGTTGGTCCTATTCAATGAAATAACATAAGGAAAATAAATACAAAGGAGAGAAACAAGAACTGGAAAGAAAGAAACAAAATCTTACTTGTTGGTGCCATAGACTGTTACAAAGAACCAACAGCTAAAATTAATGAGGATTTAGAAAGATTTTTCAGTTATGAGTAAAGTATATCAATGCCATTCTGCCCAACAAAATTTAGAACAAGCCCATGACCTAAACTGCCTCTTGCCTTTTGCTGTCAACTCCTTCCCCACGTCTTGCTTTCTGAAATCACTGGTAAGCTTTCTGTCTGTAACTTTTCCTTTCTTTAACAAGTCACATGAATGAAATCATATAGGATTCAGCCTTTGGAGTCTGGCTTCTTTCACTTCACCTTAATGCATTGGAAGCTTATTTGTGTTGTTGCATGCATAAGTTCATTCTTCATTATTGCTGAGTAGTATTCTATTGTATGCCATCCTCTATTTTCTTGCTCATTTATCTATTAAAGGACATTGATGTGTTTCCAGCTTTATTATGAATAAAGCTGCTACAAAAATCCATGTACAAGTTTTTAAGTGAACACATTTTCCATGTCTCTTTGGTGAACTTCAGAGCTGTCACAGCTGCCAAACTGCTTTCAAAAGTGACTGTATTGTTTTGTCATCAGCAACATACGAGATCTCCAGTTGCCTCACATCTTCGTCAACATTTCCTATCGTCAGTTTTTTTTTATTTTAGTTGTTTCAGTGGGTGTGCAGTGGTGTCTCACAGGGGTCTTAATTTCTATTTCCCCAACAGCAACTGAGATGCTGCTTGGGACGCCTGCATCCCACATCAGAGTGCCTGAGTTCCAGTTCCAAGTTTGTGTACACCTTGGGAGCAGCAAGCTGTGGTTCAGGTACTTGGTTCCCCGTCACCCTGTGGGAGACCCAGATTGAGTTCCAGGCTCCCGGCTGACTGGGCCAGCTCTGGCTATTACAGGCATAGATCTCTGTCTCTGTCTCTCTGCTTTTAAAAAATATGTACATACATACATACATACATACATAGCTTAATGACTACTGATATGGTTTTGTAATTTTCTTCTAATGTCTTTATCTGGTTTTAGTGTCAAAATTATTCTGGCATCCTAGAATAAATTGTGAAGGACTTCCTCCTCTTCTATTTTATGGGAGGTAATTGTAGAATTATTATTATTTATTCCTTAAATAATTGGCAGATTTCACCAGTGAATCTATCTGTAGCTAGCAAATTTTATTTTAATCTATATGATAAATCATCTTTTCCATTTCTTTTGTGAGTTTCAACATTGTCAAGTAATCTGTCCAGTTTATTTACATTAGCAAATTTATTTGTATGAAATTTTAAATTCTTTTATTATTTACTTTTTTTTCTTTTTTGACAGGCAGAGTTGGTTCACTCTCAAAATGGCTGCTATGTCTGGCGTGCTGTGACCGGCACGCCATGCTGATCCGAAGCCAGGACCAGGTGCTTCTCCTGGTCTCCTATGGGGTGCAGGGCCCAAGCACCTGGGCCATCCTCCACTGCCTTCCCGGGCCACAGCAGAGAGCTGGGCTGGAAGAGGAGCAACTGGGACAGAATCTGGCGCCCCGACTGGGACTAGAACCCGGTGTGCCGGCGCCGCAAGGCGGAGGATTAGCCTAGTGAGGTGCGGCACCGGCCATGTTATTTACTCTTTAACTTTTCATTTTATTTTTACTGTAACAAAAGATTAAACATCTTTATGGGTACCAATTGATGTTTAAATACATGTATACTTTGTGGAATGTTCCAATCAGGGCACACATATATATCTCCTCAAATACTGATCATTTTTCTGTGGTGAAAACATTAAAAAATCTTTAAAGCCTTTTAAAAGAATATACAATATGTTATCATTACAGTCACCCTGCTGTGCAATAGAACACCTGAACTTTTCACTCACACCTAACTGTACCTTAGTGTCCATTCATCAATCTTTCCTTAGCTCTCTCCCTCCCTCTTTTCTTCCCAGTGTCTGAGAGCCAACATCCTGCTCTCACCTTCTGTGAGACCAACATCTCTGCACCGTTTTCCACAATGGATGTTCTATTATGTTCCAACTAACAGTGCTCCCTTTTCTCCACATCCTGCTAACACTTGTCGTTTTTTGTCTTCTTGACAATCGTCACCCAAACTGGAATGAGGTGATATCTCATTGTGGTTTTGATTTGCATTTCCTTCAGGATTGATGACATTGAGCTTTTTTTTTATTTTTATTTTTTGACAGGAAGAATTTGCGGGGTCGGGGGGAGGTCTTCCTTCTGTTGGTTCACCACCAAAATGGCCGCTACAGCCAGCGCACTGTGCCAATCTGCAGCCAGGAGCCAGGTGCTTCCTCCTGGTCTCCCATGCGGGTGCAGGGCCCAAGCACTTGGGCCATCCTCCACTGCCTTCTCGGGCCACAGCAGAGAGCTGGACTGGAAGAGGGGCAACCGGGACAGAATCCGGCGCCCCGACTGGGACTAGAACCTGGGGTGCCGGCACTGCAGGCAGAGGATTAGCCTAGTGAGCTGCGGTGCTGACCAACATTGAGCATTTTTTAATGTACCTGTTGGCCATTTCACAAATTTTTTTAACTTTTATTTAATAAATATAAATTCCCAAAGTACAGCTGATGGATTACAATGGCTCCCCCCCATAACTTCCCTCCCACCTGCAACCCTCCCATCTCCCGCTCCCTCTCCCATTCCATTCGCCTCAAGATTCATTTTCGATTTTCTTTATATACAGAAGATCAGTTTAGCATACATTAAGTAAAGATTTCAACAGTTTGCTCCCACACAGAAACATAAAGTGAAAAATACTGTTTGAGTACTAGTTATAGCATTAAATCTCAATGTACAGCACACTAAGGACAGAGATCCTACATGAGGAGTAAGTGCACAGTGACTCCTGTTGTTGACTTAACAAATTGACACTCTTGGTTATGGCATCAGTAATCACCCTAGGCCCTTGTCATGAGTTGCCAAGGCTATGGAAGCCTTTTGAGTTTGCCGACTTTTGATCTTATTTAGACAAGGTCATAGTCAAAGTGGAAGTTTTCTCCTCCCTTCAGAGAAAGGTACCTCCTTCTTTGATGTTTGATGGCCCATTCTTTCCACTGGGATCTCACTCACAGAGATCTTTCTTTTAGGTCTTTTTTTCTTTTTTCCTTTCTTTCTTTATTTTTTCTTTTGCCAGAGTGTCTTGGATTTCCATGCCTAAAATACTCTCATGGGCTTTTCAGCCAGATCCAAGTGCCTTTAGGGCTGATTCTGAGGCCAGAGTGCTGTTTAGGACATCTGCCATTCTATGAGTCTGCTGTGTATCCTGCTTCCCATGTTGGATCGTTCTCTCCCTTTTTTATTCTATCAGTTAGTATTAGTAGACACTAGTCTTGTTTGTGTGATCCCTTTGACTGTTAGACCTATCATTATGGTCAATTGCATTCCACAAATTTTGACATGGAATGTCATTATTTTCATTCTACTCCTAATAGTTCTCATTTCCTTCATGATTGTCTCTTTAACTTATTGATAACTTAGAAATGTGTCATTCAATGCCATTTTGCGGATTTTTCAGATGTCTTCTTTTTTTATTATAGATATCTTCTTTTTACTTATTTCAAGTTTAATTCATTTATGATCAAAGAACATTTAGCATGATTTCATCTCAAGAAATTTGTTAAGGATTATTTACTGGCCTACAATATGGTACAGAACATTTAGAAAATTCACATTAGCAAAACCCAAGATTTTAAAACATCCATTTCCCAGAGATGGCTAACACAGCTTGACGTGTATTTTTCAATTATCTTTACTTCATTCCTACACATACATATATACATACACATGTACATAAACTTGCTTGTGTGATTGCATACATACAACACACATTTACACAAGGAATCTTGTAGTCTACTTTATGTCTGTAAAGTAGGATAAATTAATGGTTAAGACATGAGCTCTGAAACCCTACTGCACAGGTCCAAATCTGGGTTTCATCCTTTAACAGCTATGTGATCTTGGGCAAGATCCTTAAATTCATTATTTCGCAGTTCTTCACATATAAAATGGGGGTGATAATAATAGCACCTGCCTCATAGAGATTGTCAGGAAAATAGTTTGAATTAATATAACTAAGCAACTAAGAATAGCACTGGCATCTTTTTGGCATTATATAAGTGCCTGCTCTCTATTGCTTTCTCCTGATAGCAGTGTAAGGATAGATTATGATGTATTTAGCTCATACCCTAGCAATAGGCATTTATATTATTTTCTATATTTGTAATTACAACACAGTATGATAAAGATTCTTGTTAGCGTATATTCATGATTGGCACAATTCCTTAGGATGAATTCACAGAAGTGCAATTGCTATTTGAAGGAATGGCATATTTTTCAAGGTTCTTAATGCTTTTCCCAAGTGCCCAGAAAAGATTTTTGTTTTTAAATTCATTTGCCAACCAATTATGCTTGTATAACAAAATGTGAAAACGTGTCATTTTAGAAAGCATTTTCCAAAACCTTCCAAAGATATATTCTTCTTGAGATTCAAGCAGACAATAGAATTAGAACACAGCTTAATAGGCTAAACTTCAGAGCTACTTTGAGTTAGCATTTCATTCCAGGACATTAGATCATGAACACATTACTCTTATAAGTGAATTCCAGGTGGATGATAGCAGATGAGAACTAAAATATAATGAAGAACGTGCAGTTTCATTGAACAAGTTTCCAAGTTAAATGAATTCCATCTGAAAGCAATCAGTGAACTGGTTAAGGAAAATTTCTCTTTAGGCATTGATAGCTCTTGTAAGTAAATGTAAAGCTGCCTTCATGTGGACCTTTTATGAAAAGAAAATGACTAATAGCATGGAGAGTCCTTAAAATATGAATTTATAAGCAGGTGTGTTATTTGCAACCATCAACACTTTGCTTCCTGATTTGATGATTATGATGATTCATAAGAATAAAAAAACAGAGGATTGAGAGACAACTTCTTCTTCCATATTGTAACACCAAGACCCTAAATGACAGTATTTATGAAGTCATATGATGCATATGTCATAAAGAGGACTTGAGACACATCCTCCACACTAGACTGCACCTCCAAATGTGAATAGAAAGTGTTTGAGAAAACCCTGGTCAGTGAGTAGACCCAATCCAACCCAAGAATCCCTTCAGTACAGGAATCTCTGGTCACCAGGAAACCAGCCCAGACATTCTCACTCACTTAACCAAGCCTCAGAGGAAAAGAACGTGAGCCATTGTTCTTGTGAAACAAGATTTGCCATGGGAGAAATTTAATTATATCAACAGAGACAGAACTTCAGGAGAGCGATCTTACCTCAAGAAAGCTGTAGTAAAACCACAAGGCAGCTCTCTTTGGGGGATAGAATTAAAGAAATTCTATTTCCTTGCAGTAAACAAACCAACTGATAGAGAACTAGCTGGTTCACTTTAACAACACATAGACCCAAGGAAGAAACTAGAAAAATGAAGTCCACAAAATTTTATTCATTTTTAAAAATAATCTTTAAGAGAAATTACAAATTCTTCTAAAACATAATATAACCCTGAGATTAACTTTGCAATTTTTGTATACAACTAAAGCTTTAGTAGCATAGGCTACTAATTCACTACATCTTCAGTATTCTTGGAATGTGAAGGAGACCACAATGAGATAAACGTGTGTCCATGGGCTTAATTAGAGTGTCATGTGTCTGGAAACATGATGTTTAACTGAAAACAGGTATCAAACCTAGACCTATTCATTCCACTTTTTTCTGTCTGAAGTCCTATTCTGTTACCAGTTGTGACTGCACATGACCTTTCATTTGACAGGTGCTAATGAGAGCAATCCATGTACATATTGGCATCTTTAATTCAATGGAATCAAAGGTCTCATTCCACAGTTTGCTGATGGTGTTTATCAAAATGTTTGCTCCGTGCCTCTGTCATACCAGAAACAAAAACAGTGAACAATGTGTCTGCTCCTGATCTGGTTTAAACATCTAAAGACTAAGAGAGATTTCACAACTAATTTGTTCTAGGCCAGCAAAAGACAGCACCAGCAAAACACTTTCTCTTCTCAAAGTGCCTTTCCATTATTAATCACCTTATCTGCACCATGCTCCATGAGCAGGTTCATCTAATCCGCATTTCACGGCTGAATACCTTTGGGCACACGAGAAGACGTTAAGCAGAGGGAGGCTCTGGGAGGAAGGCAGTGGACAGTGGCCACAACCAAGTGAATAATTTTCCAAATCCTAGGCCTATCTTTTCTGTGGGCTACCGAGATAAATTGCCTGTGTTTTAAAAAATACACACACAGATACGCACATATATATACTGTATATCAAGCTACAGTTTACACTGACCCTGCACACACAGACATTAAACAAACCACTCGCTGTTCTGTTGAGGCAGATGGCACAGCAGAGGAAACTAGAATTTTGGAGCTCGGAAGAGCAATTGAAATTTTGATTTTGTCACCTACCAACTGTATAGAGCTTCCTGAGTGCACCCTTTCTCCTCTGGAAGGTGGTGCTGGCTGCATCATCTTCACAGAGGGGCAAGGAGATGACAGATCAAGTGTGAGTGCATTAATGGCCCATAGCAGGTACTTGGATGCATGCTACCCTCTTCCTTCCTCATCGCCTTAGAAAAACACAGTATTTGAGAAATTACCTTAAGTTAGCACCCTGTACTACTTACTCTGAGCCAAAGATGATTTGCAAGTTTTCAGTTCATTGTTCACACACAGCAGGGCTAAGCTGGTAGTGTGCAATCCTCAGATAAGCTGCTCACAAGTGACCAGCAGACAAGTGAGTAATCACCTTGTTCTTGTCATCACCAGTCTAACCAAGGGGCTAACGGCGGTGGCATGCAGTGGGAGAGTGAGCCTTTATGGATAGATAATCATTCCTCATAAAAACTAATACCTGATCTCAATAAAACTAGAGGTTGAATCTGTGAACAGCAACTCATTAAATAATTCTCTTTTCCTTGGATGTTAAGGTTGGCATAAGCAAGCTATTCTTATACACCTTTTTACTTACTAGTACCAGACTCAAAAACTACTCAGGAGTCTTCGCCATTCCTTCTAAAAGGTGAAAATGTCAAGATCTTTTTTCAAACCACTCGCACACCGTTTCATATACTGTTTATTAGTATACTTTGCCAGCTTGAAAACAAGTGCCTTAAAGGGCCAATTCCTTTCTTCAAAAGGACAGGCTAGGCCCCATTCTCTGGAAGAGAGACCACAAGTATGATGCAGTGAGCGGCAGACCCGCAACAATCCTAAGTGTTCACTGCTGGAAGTTTCCACTGCTGTCATCCCACGTCCAAAAACTAGGACCTTGATCCCAAAGTATTTCTACTCTTTTTTGCTACTTCAAGGAACTATTTCTTTAGACAGGATTTGGAAGTGGAGAATTCAAAGTTTTTTATTTTGGTGTGAAGAAGTGTAGAGATCCTGAATCTCAGATGCTGTCACTTCTCAGCCCTGCAAAGGGGTCGGTGCCACGGTTGGCACCTTCACCACCACTCCAGGTGTGGAAGTCTGGTGTGACAGGAAACTCTGGATTAGGAGTCGGATAACGTAGATACTTTGTGAGTGACTTCAACTTCAATGTCTTCAACCTCTTCATTATGTGTCAAGAGTCAATGGCTGGATTAGCAATTATCACCTTTAGAAAGATTCCAGTGAAAGCTAGACTGCTTAGCCACAAAAACTGGTACACAATTTCAGGAGGTGCCCAAGTTCCTCAGACTCTGGCCATGTTCTCACCTATCTTTCAAGATATGATATGAAAAAATCTTCCTCCCCACATACACAGATACAAGAAGGAGTGCTTTCTGATCCCTTGGCCGCTGTTGCTCTGATTACAGGAGACAAAGAAGGATGAATTAAAGAGAAAGCAGTATAAGAAGGCCAAGGTGAGATGTGATGCTTGAATCAGCGGCTAAAATATACTTGCCTTATGCATACCTATAGGCCTCTAAGCAAAGAAAGTGCTCCCTTCTATAGTCCTGTCTGCATTCTCACAGGAAGTCTGCCAAAATGTCTCATTTATTGTTAATGTTATATGCATGAGAGACAGCTTGTTCTATAATCATTCCCTACCTAGGACTACTCAGGCAGAAGCTCACTCTGCATACAGATTGACCATCAGGGCTCCTCGAAGCAGAGTGGAAGTGAGAAGTGCTCTTTGCCCAGTGCTTCCTTCCCAGTTAGGGTCGGGCAGCAGTGGCCCCTGCGTTAGCAACAGAAGGCCACCAGGAGCATCTCTATGCACAATGAATCAGGATAACCAATGATCCGCAGCTCTGCACTGGCTACTAATTAAGCAATGTTACACTTAGCTGGGAGACTTGATCTGAGAACTGAATGAATTAAAATAAGTAGAGAACATCAACTAGTGCCTAGCCAAAAAAAATGTTAACTATTCATTCCAAAATACTAAACTACAAATAAAAAATTACTGGAATTCAACTCATTAGTAGGTAAGGACTATATATGAAATCAAAGTGATTTCTTTTATTCAATAATTGGATAAAAAGACAAGAAGCTGGAATACATAGAAAGTGCTGAATCTGTTTATGGACAGCAATAAAATATTGATTTTAATGCATATAAGTGCTTACAAAAACTATTACTAGTTATATTATAGTTATATAATGATAGCTATATGCTACCTACACTGGTTCTGTTTGATCCCACCTCTCCGAGATTCATTCTCCAACTTTCTCTATTCAGGTTCCCAAAAAGCAGACTGTACTGCCTCTGATCAAGTGGACTGCTTCACTCCATGTCTTCTAACTAGGTCTAGGAAACTGGGATAACTGGCAGGAGATGAAAGCAGCTGTAACACTCCGTAACCATGACCCGTGATAAATGGCCCCACTCCCATTTTCCCAGAATTCTCCTTTCATGTCAAGGGGTTACAACCAACCATTTTCCACTGTGATTAGTAATAGATTTCACCATCCATTATTAGTGCCCTTGCCCCATCTACACCTCTAAAAACAGTTTAAACACTCTCAAAGTGAAAGCCTTTTAATTGTATCATCTGTTTCCTACCTGTGTCACTGACACACTATCTACTTCCTTAGCTAGATTCTTCCTCTAGGTCCATCTTTTATCTTCAGCCAGAGGTTGGCAGAGTTGCCTTCAATTTCTTTCATGTTTCATCTTTTCCATTCCACATTCCTCTCCCATTGCAAACACAAAGAACAGTGTATACAAAGTACAAAAATATGGTTAGCATGCCTAATGTCCATTAAATCCTGAAGCCATCTTAGAAATCATCTCTAACTCTTGATATGCCTGCTGCAAAGAATCTTTGTGCTTCCATGGCTGAGCTAATCTTGATAGGTAACACCAATTCTTATCTGCAATGTCAGAACAGGATTTGAATCAATTATGATTCACTTGAATCAACTGTGAACACTGCTACAAGAATCGTCACTAATAATAACAACACTGTCCCAACTTAAATTCTAGCCTTCTGTTTGGGAAAGAGGGGAGGATTTACTAATAAGGCATCAGAAACCTTACAGAAAAAAAGGGACAAGCTTACCTCACAATCTGGACATGTTCACAACAGTGTGATTTATTCATTTAATACATATTTATTGAAGTCTATCCTGTGACAGGTTCTGCGCTGAAGACAGAGGACACAGCAGTACACTCAACAGAAATGGACGCTGCCTTCAAGGATCTGGCAGTGAGAGGGGTAAAGGTGAAATGAACTAAGCTCATAAATACAGTTAATGCCTGAAGAAGAAATCTACATGCTATATGAGCATATAAAGGGGATCCAACTCACCCTAGATGGTCATTAACAGCTTCTTGAGGAAGCAAGGTTTAAGTGGAAACTTGAAAGACTGACATTGGCTAGATGAATGGAGTTGATGAGAGAAAGATGAAACAGTATGTCCAAGGGATGAGCAAGCAGAGCACGTGTCCAAGAAGCTCAACCATGCCAGTGTGGCTACAGTAGAAAGGGTACACGATGAGCCTGGAGAAGCCGGCTAGGCAACACAGACCACTGAAATGGAGTAAAGAATGTGTGTTTTTGTCTTAAAAGCAACAGGAAGCTTTATGAAAGCAAGAATTGTTACCAGGTTTTGGAAAGAGCTATCTGGCTTTGCTAGAAAGGCTCAATTGAGAGGGCAAGAATGGATGTGAGGTGACTGGTTTGGAGGCTGGTACAGTTAGTCCAGTTCAAAGATTATGTTGGTTTGAGCCAACAGCATGGTGACGATGGACAGAAGTCATTAGATACAAAAGGTATTGCAAGAAAGAATCAGTAAGACTTGAAAATTAGTGGGATGTAGGGAATAAAAAAGAAAGTAGAGTCATGATAGCTCTTAGTTAACCGGCTTGTGAAGTTAGATAATGAGAATGATACTTCCTGAGATAAGAAAAGATAGGATAAAGACAGGGTTGGGGACATGGGAACATCATTCGTTCGGTTTAGATGAAGAAAAAATCGTTAAGAACCACTAGGTTAAACCACAGGTTGAAACATAGGAGATAGATAATATCAGACTTTTAAATGAGCTATAATGGGAATACAATGTGGCCCAACCCAGTAGCCACAGCAGTGGCACAAAATCATCTCTTGCAGTATTAACCTCACATTTAAAGAACCACTGTGTGTTTGTTTTTAAGATTTATTTATTTATCTGAAAGGTAAAGTTAAAGACAGAAAGAGGCAGAGACATGGTTCTCTCCCCAAATGGCCACAATGGCTGGAGCCTGAGCCAGGAGCTTCTTGTGGGTTCAGGGACCCAAGCACTTGGGCCATCTTCCACTGCTTTCCCAGGTCATTAGCAGAGAACCGGATCTGAAAAGGTGCAGCTGAGACACAAACTGGCACCCATATGGGATGCCGGCAGCGCAGGCAGAGGCTTAACCTACTGTGTCACAGCACCGGCCCTGAACCACTGTTTGTTGATAGTGCTCTGTGAGCTATTCCTCAAGACTAGTTCAGGAAAATCTGTAGCCGGAGGCAAGCAGAAACCACAGAAAGGTACACAGAGTCAGATGTATACCCGGGCACCAGGAGGCCAAAGCCAAGATAAGAAAAGACACAGACTCATGAAATCCAAGTGAAGAAAATTAAGGTGTGTGCAGCACTACTATAAAACGAAATAAATGTAATGTGTCCTAGAGCTAATTGGGGACTATTGGAAAACATTTCTCCATTTAACTTACAACCTAAAGTGAAGTCAGAGTTTAAAAACCTGGTTCATATTTATTTACCACAATACCAAGTAAAGCAGGAAAGAAGTGTACTGTTGTGTGTGTGTGTGTGTATGTGTTTTGACAGGCAGTTAGACAGTGAGAGAGAGAGACAGAGAGAAAGGTCTTCCTTCCGTTGGTTCACTCCCCTAATGGCCGCTACGGCCGCGGCGCTGCGCTGATCTGAAGCCAGGAGCCAGGTGCTTCTCCTGGTCTCCCATGCGGGTGCAGGGCCCAAGGACTTGGGCCATCCTCCACTGCACTCCCAGGCCACAGCAGAGAGCTGGCCTGGAAGAGGGGCAACCAGGACAGAATCCAGCGCCCCGACCGGGACTAGAACCTGGGGTGCCAGCGCCGCAGGCGGAGGATTAGCCTAGTGAGCCACAGCGCCGGCCTGTATTTCTTTTTCTTTTTTTTTTTTAATTTTTTTAATTTTTATTTTTTTGACAGGCAGAGTGCACAGTGAGAGAGAGAGAGACAGAGAGAAAGGTCTTCCTTTCGCTGTTGGTTCACCCTCCAATGGCTGCCACGGCCAGCATGCTGCGACTGGCACACCGTGCTGATCCGATGGCAGGAGCCAGGTACTTATCCTGGTCTCCCATGGGGTGCAGGGCCCAAGCACCTGGGCCATCCTCCACTGCACTCCCTGGCCACAGCAGAGAGCTGGACTAGAAGAGGAGCAACCGGGACAGAATCTGGTGCCCCGACCGGGACTAGAACCTGGGGTGCCAGCGCCGCAGGCGGAGGATTAGTCTAGTGAGCCACAGCGCCGGCCTGTATTTCTTATTCTTTTTTTTTTTTTTAATTTTTTTTATTTTTATTTTTTTGACAGGCAGAGTGCACAGTGAGAGAGAGAGAGACAGAGAGAAAGGTCTTCCTTTGCCGTTGGTTCACCCTCCAATGGCCGCCGCGGCCGGCGCGCTGCGGCCGGCGCACCGCGCTGATCCGATGGCAGGAGCCAGGAGCCAGGTGCTTTTCCTGGTTTCCCATGGGGTGCAGGGCCCAAGCACCTGGGCCATCCTCCACTGCACTCCCTGGCCACAGCAGAGAGCTGGCCTGGAAGAGGGGCAACCGGGACAGAATCCGGCGCCCCGACCAGGACTAGAACCTGGGGTGCCAGCACCACAGGCGGAGGATTAGCCTAGTGAGCCACAGTGCCGGCCTGTATTTCTTTTTAATTATAAACTAGAATCCAGGTTTCTTGCTGTGTAAATTACAGGCACACAGAACAGCATATGGAGGTCCCATCCGAGATCTTAGATCCCTGTCAACCATCTCTAGCGGGAGGCTGCCGCTCTGCCTTTATACAGGCAGAGCATACATGCATATCCATCCATCCATCCATCCATATCCATCCATCCATCCATCCATCCATATCCATCCATCCATCCATCCATATCCATCCATCCATCCATATTCATCCATCCATATCCATCCATCCATATTCATCCATCCATATCCATCCATCCATCCATCCATCCATCCATACATACATACAAAAACCCTGCAAAGGACACATCTGCTAACCAGGGTCTAGCCTTCCTCACTGCACTTTCTGAAAGGAGTAGCCCACTCCACAGGCTGTGTCCTCTACTGCTGGATCCCAAGGCTCCGGGCCTCCTCATCTTGATGCTAAGTCACAGCTGTAACGCGAGGAATCATCAAGCGCCCACAGTGTGAGAGCATTTTCACTGCACACAGCCTCATCTGGAAGGTCACTTCGTATTAGTGATTAACTTCACTTGGCTCCTATTTTGTCTTAGTACATTACTCACGATTAACAGGGACATACACTGCTAGTGAAAGGTAAAAATACATATTTATAAAGACTCAAACCTAATGGGCTAGCTACACACTCAAGATTTTCTGAGGAATTGATATTAATGAGTTGATTTCTTACAGACAGCATTTTCTGTATGAAGCTCAAAATCAGATTTGTTTCAGTTTGGCTGTTTTTTTCATTCTCTTCAACCCCAGGATGAAAATTTTCTTCTGGAAACGCTCTCACAAATAGATGGATTTTAAAGTAGAAAAGCAATATTTTGAATGTATGTGACAGTTGTTAGCTTCTCCCAAGAAAACAATATGTGGGGCCAGCGCTGTGGTGCAGTGGGTTAAAGCCCTGGCCTGCAGTGCTTGCATCCCGTATGGGCACTGGTTTGAGTCCTGTCTCCTCTACTTCCGATCCAGCTCTCTGCTAGGGCCTGGGAAAGCAGTAGAAGATGGACCCCTGTACCCACATGGGAGACCCGGAAGAAGCTCCCAGTTCCTGGCTTCAGATTGGCTCAGCTCCAGCCATTGTGGCCATTTGGGGAGTGAACCGGCAAATGGAAGACCACTCTCTCTGTCTCTACCTCTCTCTGTAACTCTTTCAAATAAATAAAATAAATCTTTTTTAAAAATACGTATTTGTATTTAATAATTTTAAAAGTTTCTAAATGCCTGCCAAAAGTGAAAGAACTTATAACTCATTTAACAGACAATTTTAAAACACCTTATAGCTGTGTCTGCGGCTAGTGGATCGTGGTTGGTTAGAGCAGTAATTTCCCACCTCTTCGGCGTTTCCACATCCTGTTGATTAGGTTTGACTTTATACTTCCTACCTCTTCTCGGGGATGGCATTTACTTATTTTCATATAAGTAATCTAAACCTGAAACCAAAAACATGTCCTGAGTGCTTGTTTCCCTTCACTCAGCCCTCTTCCCAGATCAAGTCCCCCAGTTCTGCCCTTAAACATCTTCCTCTTCTTCCCACTCTGCTCTGTCCTCATGCCTCCTGCCTTGGCGTAAGCCTTAGCATCTGTCAAATGAACAGCTGCTGGGGCTTCCCCAATCACTTCCCCACTTCGAATTATTTCAAGTGATCCTGCACAGCGTAGCCAGCGCGACCCTTCTAAAACAGACGTGGCCACCTCCTTCCCAGCAAAGCCCCTCTTTGGCTCTCCCTGCCAGTAAAATCCCCTGCCCTAACTGGGATGTGCAAACCCCCCTCTTTCAATGCTTTTTGCTCTTTCTCTAGCTTGATCTCTTCTTTCCCAACCCACAGCCCCTCTAAGCACGGGCCATGGCCAACTGCTCGTAGGTCCCTGAGTGTGCATTATCCCAGCCCACAGCTTATGTCATCATTCCTGGTGTTCTCTCAGCCAGAAGAAGACTCTCTGCCAAGTTAAGTTTTCCCCTCTTTTGTGCCAGCACTAAACTGGGTAGATGTTTCTATTTTTGCATTTATCAAATAATTCTATTTCTCTAGCTGTCTTCATTTGGAGAACAACTAAGGGTAGGGCAGTTTCTTATTTACTTTTCCCTGTGTCAGAGCATAGCATAGTATCACACCCAGGCTACCAGCTCAGTGAATGGATAGATGGAGTGTTAAACAGAACTTGCTTGATTTTTAAAAACTTACATTAAAGAACAATATGATTATACTACGAGGACATAGAAAATTCCTTCAGATATACAAAGAAATTATTGAAATTCATTGAACTGTTGCTGTTGTAAGTCCCACCTCCCTCAGCCCTCACGATGCTTCTTTCTGCTCAAAAGGTACAGATGACGTCTGATTTTCAGAAACACCAGTGTTTCTGCAAATGCTGGCTAGGCACAAATGTACCATCCAGAGAGAAAAAATTCCACATAATACACTTAACAAGGGGACAGTACAGTAGCCCTTTATATAAAAGATAGCACATTAGTGGATACAAGCTTAGCATTTTGTTTACATCAAAAGCAGATTATTCTTTTTTAATACTTTGTCTTTAACCATGGCAAAAGAAAAGGCTCCCCTAAAATTGTCCCAGTCATGGAATTGATATTGCAGCCATACATTAAGCTAGAAATAAAGAGTTTTGCATCAACATAATGTAAAATGAATAGCCTGGGGCCTGAGTAATGTTTTAATTTATTATTCTCTCATTTAAGATGCTCTTCCAGATCAGCTAAAATGTATTTCTCCATTGAGAGTCTTTTTTTTTATTTGAGAGGTAGAGTTACAGATAGTGAGAGGAAGAGACAGAGAGAGAGGTCTTCCATCCACTGGTTCACTCCCCAGGTGGCTGCAACAGCCAGAGCTGCGCCAATCCGAAGCCAGGAGCCAGGTGCTTCTTCCCGATCTCCTACAGAAGTGCAGAGACCCAAGCACTTGGGCCATCTTCTACTGCTTTCCCAGGCCAAGGTAGAGAGCTGGATTGGAAGAGGAGCATCCTGGACTAGAACCAGCACCCATATGGGATGCTGGTGCAACAGGTGGAGGATTAACCTACTGCGCCATGGCAACGATCCAAGAGTCTTAAAAATAAACTTTAAACCTAGGAATTCTGTGGATCAAGTCCGTTTACAGAACAAAACTCTTGTGTTGACTCTGCCAACAAGTTTAGTTAACCAAGGATATAAGTTGCCCTGAAGTGTTTGTTTTTCTTGCACTTTACAAATAATACCACCAAGAAAGAACCAAAAGGATACTGCCTGCCCGTGTGCTTTCTCTCATTCAGCAAATGCCTAATGAAAGTCCTTGGGCCCTGAGGCACTGGCATGAAGAATCCACAGTCCTTTGACACCGACTTAGGTAATCATAAAACCTCCGGGGGGCCTGCACTCTGGCACAGTGGGTAAAGTTGCCACCTGCAGTGTCCATATCCCATATGGGCGCTGGTTCTAGTCCTGGCTGCTCACTTCCAATCCAGCTCTCTGCTATGGCCTGGGAAAGCAGTAGAAGATGGCCCAAGTCCTTAGGCCCCTGCACCCATGTGGGAGACCTGGAAGAAGCACCAGACTCTCTCTCTCTTTCTCTCTCTCTCTCTCTGTAATTCTGCCTTTCAAATAAAATAAATAAATACTTTTTAAAAACTGTCGTGGGAGGCTAGTGATGGAGACCTGCACAGGTTTGGTGTCCGCCCAGAAGAGGGATGTGTGGCCCACAGCTGGCTGCCCAGGAGGACAGACCCCATTCTGAGACTCATAGGACCAAGAGCAGGCAGACCAGAAAGAAGCATGTAGTGAAATGCAAAGGATGAGGGAGTTGCAGTTACAAATTTCAGCTTTCTCCATGGAGAATCCCAGCTCATTTGTTGCAGAGACAAGTCAAAGATTGAGCAGGGAACTCTCTTCTAAGAGCAGTGAAAGTGCAGACTTAGATTTGAGGGGGATAGGAAATGCAGGTAATGAAGAATAAGAAAACTAGTGAAGAGTGACTCTGAGAAGGGACTGAATCCGTACATGAGTCAGTCTGCAGCTATAGGGCAGGGAAGGCAAACCACATCGCAGCTACAGGGTGGGGTTTTATAGATCCATGCAGCAGAGAATACAAAAAAGTTAAGAGAACCAGGAAGAAATTGATGCAGAGGCTAACCAGGGGTTGGATAGGAAAGGGGAATTACTCAGCAACATGTGATGGCTGGTGTGATCATATGCTCATTTTCCCAGAAGCATCCCAGTGTAATTCTCACATCATTCACTTCTACTTGCAAAATAACTCCTTATTGGGCAATAAATTACATGGTCCCTCCTGTAGCTCCCCCTCTTCACGGAGGAATGACACAGGACCCTGCATTGTTTTGTCTGCTCAGCCCTCCCCGGGTTTGCTGCTGGTTCTTCCCAGGTTGGCTACCATCCCTTCCACCTCCGTGGAAGGGCGGTTCCCCCTGCCACTTTCCCCACTTCCGCGGGGGAGCAGCACACCGCCGGCCGGCTCTCTTGGGGGCTGCTCAGATGTTCCTCAGGTGTTCCCCTTAGATGTTCCTGGTGCATGTTGTCTCTCTCCTCCTTTATAGTCCTCTTCCACCAATCCCAACTCTGCTACCCACACGCCAAGTACGCTGCTCTCCTCCAATCAGGAGCAGGTCCTGCTGCTTATTGGTTGAACTGGAGGCAGCTGTGTAGAAGCTGTTTACTCCTCTCCCAGCGCCATATTGTGGGAGAGCAGATGCATAGAATAAGTCTTAATTCCAGTAACTTAGTCTAGTTCGAGTTGCTCCCCACACCTCCAATGATGGCGTAGGAAAAAATGAGAATTTGTACGAGGTCAAATAGATAGGGTGCTGTAGTCAAGGAGTTATGAAGGGGGGATGAAGGAGCTGTGATCTAAGAAGGGAGGTGTTCTTGATTACAAGAAGAAGGTAAAGGATAGCGTCCTGAGTGAGTGGCAGAGATTTCCTGGGACTGCAGCCTTTGACGCTGTGGTAGCCCAGGAAGGATGGATGGATGAACCATTGGTTGGATGAACCTTCACAGGCCATTGACATGAGCATCAGGCACTCAACAGATGCTTAATAAATGACAAAATGGCAAGAGTTGGAGTGAGGACGTCAGAGTACGAATCAGGTCCCCATGTTACAGGCAGAGGGGTGTTGGTTGGAGGAGAAGAGACAGGAGTAAAGAGATTCAAGATGACAGAGATGTATGCCTGAGACACAGTGTAAAAACATTACCTTTTGAAGAGTGAGGAAGAAAAATGATCAGAAGCAATCGCTCACAAGCTACAGGGGCTTGTGAGGCTACAGGAGGGGTCTGTGGTGTCCACAGAAGAAAGGAATGGTGAGACCACTGTGCACTAATGGCAGCAAAGTTCCCATTAGGGGAGAGGTTGTAGGTTTAGGCCTATGATTCCAAAGGCTCATCAGATTAGCTGTCTCCTTTGTCGCAATGATATTTCTCTGGGTCAATCTCAGTCTAAATGCCAATCAAGATAATGGAAATTCTGTTAAGAGAGGTCACCAATCAGGTAGAAATAAAAAGAGTAATTTTTTTTAATTTCTATTTTTTGAGGAACTCTTCTGTGTGAATAACCTAAACTTAATAAAAATATCACTGTCGGAGCTAGGAGCGTCTCTGAAAAATGGTAGCAATATGCTGTGCGTTATTCTATTTCTCCCTGTTTCATTATTTAGATCCACACACTTCCGCAGTGACAGGTACCTATATTTATCTCATAAGTCTGTCCAAGAAACACTGCAGCTGCAGCATGGGTTTAGTCAACAGATGCAAAGATACCAGTCCCCTGTTAAAACGATTTTAAATTTCAGATCAAAGGGCATACTGTGTGGTGAGACATAGGGATTTCCAGGATGCAGCTGTGTTAGGGGCAGTGGTGACAGGTACAGAGGAGCCGCTAAGGAAAGTATTATATTTAAGTTAAAGTAATACTGGGAGGCCGGCGCCGCGGCTCACTAGGCTAATCCTCTGCCTTGTGGCGCCGGCACACCGGGTTCTAGTCCCAGTTGGGGCGCCGGATTCTGTCCCGGTTGCCCCTCTTCCAGGCCAGCTCTCTGCTGTGGCCAGGGAGTGCAGTGGAGGATGGCCCAAGTGCTTGGGCCCTGCACCCACATGGGAGACCAGGAGAAGTACCTGGCTCCTGCCATCGGATCAGCGCAGTGCGCTGGCCGCAGCGGCCATTGGAGGGTGAACCAATGGCAAAGGAAGACCTTTCTCTCTGTCTCTCTCTCTCTCTCACTGTCCACTCTGCCTGTCAAAAAATAAATAAAGTAATAAAGTAATACTGGGAAACGTCTCTTGGGAAGGGAACATCTTTTCTTTTATATTCACAAAACGGGAGACCTTGGCAAGATAAAAGGGATCATTTGGTGCAACCTCCTCCTTTTATGGAGGAAAGGAGGACAACCAAAGTATTGGGGTTCGTTCAAGGACTCTTAGCTGAACCCAGGTGAGACCCTGGAAACCAGAATACCCAACAGAGGGGTTAGTGCTCCACTTTACCTAGACTGTCATATTTATTTATTTACTTGAAAGACCAAGACAGAGAGAGACATCTCCCATCCACTGATTTATATCCCAAATGACTGCAGCAGCTGCCACTGAGCCATGCCAAAGCCCGGAGCCAGGAGTCAGGATTCAATCCTGGTCTTCTATGTGGGTGACAGGGACCCACCTACCAGAGTCGTCACCTGCTGCTTCCAGGGTGCATATAAGCAGGAAACTGAGTCAGGAGCAGAACCAAGACTCAAATCCAGACACTGTGATATGGAACGCAGACATCTCAACTGGCATCTTAACCACTACAGCAAAGTTCTGTTCCCCTAGGCGTTTCATTAACAAATGGGTACTCAGTTTTGCCTTTCCATTTGGAGCTCACATGGAGCAAGGTGTTCCACTAAACACTGCATGGTGATCATAACCACCTATCGTTTTTTGATCACTAAGTATTGTTCCCTAAAGTACTTTGATTGCTTTTGTGAAATCACCATTCTCCCGCTGAGAGAGATATGGCAGGGGATCAGTTCAGACACCTGCCCTTCCACTACGGAAGCTAATTCAGATCCGGGTGTCTTTTGCCAGAGTTTTTTTTTTTTCTCCCACTCAACAGCAGCCAGGGGCAGGTACGTGGTTGTGCTTATTGGTTCCAGCAGAAGAACCAGGCGAGACTTCCAGGTGGTCAGTTCCTGCCTCTGAGACTTTGTACCTGCCTCTCCTAAGTCTGTGTTTTGAGCATTGCCTTCAGTCCAGAGGTTTGCCTATACTTGCAATAGAACTCATTTATTTTAAGTTAGAGTCAAAATTGTTTTTCTATTCCTGACAACTTGAAACTTCTTAAAGGAAAAGAACGCAGCAGAAGTCCAGGGAACAGTGATATTCTAACTGATTTTGAAACTGGATTCACACTGTCAAGGGGGTCCTTTAATTAAACACACTCACTTGCTACCAAAGCACATATTTGGGCACAAACAGCTGATGAAATGTTAGTGTCATGCCAACACCCTCTTGGGCTTAAAATGATTTCTCCTAGAGACTTTTAGAAAAATAAACTTTTAACTCCAAGAGAAAATTTAAGGTGAGTTGAAAAGAAACAACACTTACAATCTGGTTAAGATTAGGGTTAGACTTAAGAAAAACAGTAAATTCTATGTGAAAGGTGTTACATATATCTAGATTATTTTTAAAGTTTTCTCTGTATTTAAGTTCAGTGTCTAGTGGTTTCACAGTATTATCCTGTTTTGAGTTGTAATTTTGTGAATAACAGACATTGAACAAAAGTGTAAAATAGGGATGAAAAATCTATCTCAGGCAAAAAATCATTTCTATAACTTAGTTCTTTTTTTTTAAAGATTTATTTATTTGAAAGGCAGAGTTACACAGAGAGGAAAGGCAGAGAGAGAGAGAGAGAGAGAGAGAGAGAGAGAGAGAGAGAGAGAGGTCTTCCCTCCGCTGGTTCACTCCTCAATTGGCTGCAATGGCCAGAGCTGAGCTGATCTGAAGCCAGGAGCTTCTTCCAGGTCTCCCATGTGGGTGCAGGGCCCCAGGACTTGGACCATCTTCTACTGCTTTCCCAGGCCCTAGCAGAGAGCTGGATCGGAAGTAGAGTAGCCGGGACTAGAACCGGCGCCCATATGGAATGCCAGCACTTCAGGCCAGGGCATTAACCTGCTGAGCCACAGCACTGGCCCTTATAACTTAGTTACTATACCCATGATCAAAGCATGATCACCGCCTTGTGGTGCCATTCCCTAATTACAGGTTTCACCCCTCCAGTGACTAAAACTTTTAAAGACTGGACTTACAACTTAAAGTATAAAAAAACACAGTGGCTGGGGCCGGCATAGTGGTGTAGTAGGCTAAATCTCCTGTGCCACAGGCATCCCATATGGATGCCAGTTCCTGACCCAGCTGCTCCTCTTCTGATCCAATGCCTTGTTTATGGCCTGGAAGAGCAGTGGAGGATGGACCAAGTGCTTGGGCCCCTTCTCCTGCATGGGAGACTGGGAAGAATCTCCTGGGCCCTGGTTTCAGATTGGCTCAGCTCTGGCTGTTGAGGGAGTGAACCTGTGGATGAAAGACCTTTCTCTCTTTCTGTCCTTCTCTCTGTCTGTAACTCTACCTCTCAAATAAATAAAATATTTTTTTAAAAACCCATAGTGGTATTAAGACAGCCTAGATATTCAATTATATTACTCTGTGTGTCAATTCTTCATCCTAAGATTTATAAATCAGAATGTTGAGCTAACAACTCTTTGGAAACCGGAAGTTGAGCCCTTCAATTGTAGTACCCATGCAGATGACATTATAAGCAGAGCTATAAGAGTTTCAGTTGTAGTAATAGGAAGGACCAGTCATGAAAGACTTTATAGTTGGGAAAAGCAAAACTCAGACTGAGGTAATAATCCTTTTATCTAAGTTGCAAAGAAAATCTATCCACCAAAAGAGTCATCCAGAATATCATATATCAAATTGTTCATTTAAGCAGAGAGAAGCCAACATGAATGTCTAACACTTTAAAAATCATTTTCAAAGACTGCATGGAAAATGAAAAATTTTACTACATAATCCACATTGCCTTTGGAACATAAACCATCTGTTGTGTTTATACGAAAGGTGTTAACATTTTTGAAGGAAAGGATATGCACTGAGCTTCACAGCCAAGGGTGGCAGGAAGGACAGGGGTTCATGTATAAATACGTAAATATGAAAACCCAGCCCCAGATTTCAGAGCACAGATAATTTATCACCAGAAGTTGCTAACACCAGGAGCTGTGCTACTGTGGCTTTTCAACTGCTTAGCGCGGGCCTCGGTGCAGCTGATATAGGGATGTGTAGGCGATGTTAGAAACACCGGCCCTCCACCCTACTGATTTGGAAAGTATGTACTTTGAAAGTGCAAGTTTCATATTCAGAAGCCAAGACACAAATTAGATTTTTTTTTTTTTTGGACAGGCAGATTTAGATCATGAGAGAGAGAGAGAGAGAGACAGAGAGAGACAGAGAGAAAGGTCTTCCTTCCATTGGTTCACCCCCCAGATGGCCGCTACGGCTGGTGCACTGCACCAATCCAAAGCCAGGAGCCAGGTGCTTCCTCCTGGTCTCCCATACAGGTACAGGGCCCAATCACCTGGGCCATCCTCCACTGCCTTCCCGAGCCACAGCAGAGAGCTGGACTGGAAGAGGGGCAACCAGTAGAGAACCGGTGCCCCAACCAGGACTAGAACCCAGAGTACCGGTGCCGCAGGCAGCGGATTAGCCTAGTGAGCCATGGCACCAGCCAATGATGGGTTTTTAAGACATATCTCTGCTACAAGAAGTGTTGGTTTTCTTTTAAACACACACACCCAAACCAAAAGCTGATCATGTCTTCTAAAATCATTTTATGCATCCAAAGCTAAGTAGGAAATATGCAGTCAACTAATAATTTAGGTATATCCAAGAAGACACATTTTTGACAGCATGAAAATGTGAGGGAAACAAGATTACTTTCAAAATGCAGACAAACACTTTAAAAACAGACATTTTCAAGAGTGACACATGTTGAAAAATATTAGTCTACTTTTTCCATTGATGGATGGGTAATATTAAGGAAGAAATGCTCATATAATAATGTAAACACTGACTTTAAACATTTGAAAACTTTCCTTAGGAAAAACTTCAAACATATGCAACAGAATGGAGGGTAGTATATTGAACTTTCAAGTGTCCATTAACCAGCCATAATAGTCTAGGCATGACACAGCAATGTGGACAGCAAGCTCTTTAGGTCAAGACTCTTGACCTTTTTTTTTTTTCTTCTGACACTCAGTTTTTTCATGCTACAGTAATATTAATACACAGAGAACAGAGTCAGTGCAGTTCATAGACACAATGCTGAGAATATAATGCTATTCTATTCCTCCCTCCCACTCATCCCTCTCTCCCTCCCGCCTTTCCTTCCTTCTCCTATTTCTTTTTTAGTTTTGGAGATAGCATATTTTTAATTTACATTATAGTTGAGGGCTTTATGCTCCAAAAGAACTGTTTAGCTTTACTGTATCCCATGACTACCACCTGTATTTTTAAACACACCTGCTGTTTTAAAAATATGAACATATTATTTTTAGAACAAAAATTATGTTGGAGGGACCTTAGAAATTATCTAATCATCCATATTCTATTCAAAACCTCTTTACCCAAGATTCCCATCCAGGATAACTCCTAGAAACAATAAGAATCATTAGAAGTTGAGGATAACTGCTTTATGAATCAGCAGGTTCCTCTTCCCTGGGAAGACTGAGACATGGCTGGAGTTCAGCGAATACTTTCCGTGGTGTGGTGAAACGTGTGTTTGGAAGACAAACAGGCCTGAGTTTGGTCCTTGGCTTTGCTACTTGCTAGCTGTGGCTCTCTTTTGAGCCTCCATTCCTTCCTTACAGGGTTGCTGTTAGGATCCAACAGACAACATGAATAAAACGTCTAGCACATGTAAGAAGACACTTGCTAGACAACGCTTTCATCTTCCTTCCCTCCCAAAATAAACTGCATATCATGACAGAAAAAGCAAACAAGAAAGATAAAGAAGTGTTTGACTAAATTAGGTTACAAACAAGTATAATTTTTACACTGTCTCATTATGCTAGAATTTACTTAAATATGAAATTGGTAGATTTTTTCCTAAACAAGCCACATGTGCCCCATGTTAAGGAGCTGGAGAATACAGGGCATTCATGCCAGCTATTAAGTGAGGACAACACAGAGCAAATCACTCCAGATATGGGTGGCAATAAGCACTCAATTCTTTGTCTTTTTGTCACAGTCTTAGAAAAATAAACACCCCATTTAGGAAAAGAAAAATGTTTTTACTATCCAACATGGGAAGTGAGATACACAGCAGACCCATAGAATGGCAGATGTCCTAAACAGCACTCTGGCCTCAGAATCAGCCCTTAAGGCATGTGGATCTGGCTGAAAAGCCCATGAGAGTATTTCAGGCATGGAAAGCCAAGACACTCTGGGGAAAAAAAAAAACCTAAATGAAAGATCTCCACGTGTGAGATCCCAGTGGAAAGAACGGGTCATCAAAGAAGGAGGTACCTTTCCCTGAAGGGAGGAGAGAACCTCCACTTTGACCATGGCCTTGTCTAAATATGATCAGAGTCGGTGAACTCAGGGGGCTTCCATAGCCTTGGCAGCTCATGACAAGAGCCTAGGGTGATTACTGATGCCATAACCAAGAGTGTCAATTTGTTAAGTCAACAACAGGAGTCACTGTGCACTTACTCCTCATGTAGGATCTTTGTCCTTAGTGTGCTGTACATTGAGATTTAATGCTATAACTAGTACTCAAACAGTATTTTTCACTTTATGTTTCTGTGTGGGAGCAAACTGTTGAAATCTTTACTTAATGTATGCTAAACTGATCTTCTGTATATAAAGAGAATCGAAAATGAATCTTGATATGAATGGAAGGGGAGAGGGAGTGGATAAGGGGAGGGTTGCGGGTTGGAGGGATGTTATGGGGGGAAGCCATTGTAATCAATATTATGTACTTTGGAAATTTATATTCATTAAATAAAAGTTTAAAAAAAAGAAAAATGTTTTGAGAGAAAGGAAGAGAACCCCATGGAAAGGAAATGGAAAAAATGTTAAGACTGATAAAAATCTTTTTAAAAAAAGATTATTTATTTATTTGAGAGAGAGTTACAGACAATGAGAGGGAGAGACAGAGAAAGAGGTCTTCCATTCTCTGGTTCAAATGGCCACAACAGCCGGAGCTGTGCCAACCGAAGCCAGGAGCCAGGGGCTTCTTCTGGGTCTCCCACGTGGGTACAGGGCCCCAAGCATCTGGTCCATCTTCTACTGCTTTCCCAAGCCATAGCAGAGAGCTGGATCAGAAGAGGAGCAGCCAGGACTAGACCCTGTGCCCATATGGGATGCCAGTGCCACAGTGGAGGATTAACCTACTGCGCCACAATGCTGCCCCCCAATAAAATCCTTAATTACCCCTTTTTTCACTAGATGCAATGGCACAGTACTCCGGATCAGGGACTTCAGGACTTACTGCCTATAAACCTCTGTAAAGCAGAGTCCCATGGAGCCTTGTGCCTGTGGAGAGCATCTCTCTCGGGAACAGCTGGCTCTCTCTGAGTCTCAGTGCTCACCCCGGAGGCGGGGACTACCTAACAGCTACATGAGGCATCATCATTCATCTATACGGAGCCTATGATGTTTAAAGTCTCCTTCCTAGTCATATCTGCCAGGTAACAAGTACTGATCTCACTGACTTATACAACTCAATGGGGCGTTTGAGATTCTCCCCACGTTTTTTCTTCTCATCTATGATGCATAGGGTTTTGGCAATTTCATTGCAGATGTCTTTTCTTCCTGAATATGGTATTCTGCATTCCCTCTTCCCACAGATGTTCATCAGCCATCAAAGGAAAGGTGATTCTGTTTCAAAAGCCTCACTAGTAGAGTTATTTATTGAGGGTGCTGCTGTCAGTCTGTTCTGCATGACATATCAGCCCCAGACGTGTTGGCTTACAAAAAGCACCACTTTAGTATATTTCGCCATCCTGCAGGTTGACCAGGGGTTGCTGTGCTGGTTTCAGCTGAGTCATGGTGCACCTGCTTTCAGTCGCAGGACTCCCAGGCCAGAAGGCTGAGGTGGCCTCAGGTGTAGCAGCCAATGCCAGCTGTTGGCTGGGGTAGCTCAGCTCTCCTCTGCTGAGCCACACAGCTCCAGTAAGCGGGAGGGGCTTTCCTGCATGACTGTCTCATCGTAGCGCCCGTGTCCCTGGTGTTCTGAAACAGCAAGGGCAAGATCTCTTAGTCTAGCTTGGGGAGACGCATAATGTCACTGTCGTTGTATTCTATTGGTCCAAACAAGTCAAGAAACCAAACCACACTCGAGGGATGGGGAAGCAGACTCGAGTTTTCAATGAGAGAAGTCACATCTATTCTGCAAGAAAGGCTTGCAAGAGAAATGGTGCAACAGGGGCCGGCAGTGTGGCATAGCAGGTTAAGGCGCTGCCTGCAGTGCTGGCATCCCCTATGGGTGCCAGTTTGCATCCCGGCTGCTCCTCTTCCTATTCAGCCCTCTGCTATGGCCTGGGAAAGCAGTAGAGGATGGCCCACATTCTTGGGCCCCTGCATCTGCGTGGGAGACTCAGAAGAAGCTGCTGGTTCCTGGCTTTGGGTCAGCAGAGTTGATCTTTGGGGAGTGAACCAGTAGATGGAAGTCTCTCTCTCTCTCTCTCTGCCTCTCCTTCTTTCTCTGTGTAACGGTGACTTTTAAATAAATAAATAAGCTTTTTTTAAAAAGGGGAAATGGTACAGTTATCTTTGATCATTACTATTTTTAGCTGATATATAGAGAGCATGCAAGTTTATGGGGTACCAGGTGATGGTCCGATTGATGCATACATTGGGTAATGCTCAAATCAATCTAAACATATCTACCTCCTAAAATCTTTATCATTTCTTTATGGCAGAAACAACCAAAGTTCTGGCGGGCCTGGAGGAGCGCGGCAACGTGCAGAGATTGCGAGGCGACCGGGGCCAGCTGGGCCGGGAGCCGCGCCAGTTGGAGCCCCTGGCTGAGGGCGGTCAGCCAGCTTCTCAGCGCCCATCCCTCCGGAGAGCAGCTGGGGGGGCATGACCGACCCCCCAGGGGCGCCGCCTCCGGCACTCGCAGGCCACGGGTGAAGAAGAAGGTCCGTACCTGCTCGGCCCGGAGTGAGGAGGCGCCCCCGGCCGAGGAGGTGACCCCAGACGAGGTGATCCAGGCGGAGGAGGTGACCGAGACCAAGGAAATGGCGGCAGCTGGGCTCAGCGTGACTGTCACCCACAGCAATGATAAGCATGACCTTCATGTCACCCCTCAGCAGGGCAGCAGCAAACCAATTGTCCAAGACCTGGTCCAGATTGTTGAAGAGGCCATAGGGGTTCCACTGCCTTTCCAGAAACTCATATTTAAGGGAAAATCTCTGAAGGAAATGGTTGCCGGGTCATGTTAATTGGGGAAAAGAACTGTCCAGAGGAAGAGGTAGAACTAAAGAAGTTGAAGGATTTGGAGAAGTCTGTGGAGAAGATAGCCAGCCAACTAGAAGAGTTGAATAAAGAACTCAATGGAATCCAACAGCTCTCTGCTATGGCTTGGGAAAGCAATGGAAGATGGCCCAAGTCCTTGGGACCCTGCACCCATGTGGGAGACCCGGAAGAAGCTCCTGGCTCCTGGCTCCTGGCTTTGGATTGACTCAGCTCTAGCCGCTGAGACTGCTTGGGAAGTGAACCAGTGGATGGAAGACTTTCTTTGCCTCTGCCTCTGCCTCTCTGTAACTCTGCCTTTCAAAGAAATAATAATAAAGAAAGCAATATATGTTGATAAATGAAAGTGTTAAATGCATGTACAGGCACTAATACAGAAAATAAAAATTATCTATAACCATTAAAAAAAAATTCTGTCTTTTACATTATCTTGTCATCATCTATAGGCATTCCACCATGAACAGGGCACAGAGCTTGTTTTTCCTATCCAAGCATAACTCAGCACCTGTGACTCAGCTCTTCTCCTCTCACCCTACTCTCCCCAACCTCGAGTGACCACCCTGCTAGTCTCAACATCTGTGAGGCTATCTTGTTAGGTGCCCTCTGTGAGTGAGATAGTACAGCCCTTGTCTTTCTGTGCCTGGCTTCTTTGAAAACATTTCACCACAGAATTTTCTACACGGTGGCGTTAGATTCAGTGTCTTCCCTTCTAAGAACCGAGCTGTCATTTCTGAAACCCAAACACAGCACAATGCAGCTGCCTGTGGTCTCCCAAGAATTAGAATCTAAGCCTTTTGTTAGAATTCTAATCTCTCTTGTTGTTTTAACTGCATTCACAATCCTTTTATCCCCACCTAGAAGTTTGAGAGAGAATAAAAAAGGTGCTTCCCCCTCCTCTCCCAGTAACATATTCCCCCTAGATGAGAAGAACAATGTGGAAAAAATATCTGTGACTGATAATCCAGCAACTGCTTCCAGGGAGCATCCATGCAGTAAAATCTTGAAGGTCTGTCTATCTGAAGAGAATTTAACTGGGAGGGCAGGGTGGCGACCCACGCGCAGCCCGTGACATCATAGAACAGGGCAGCCCCTCTATGTTCAGCAGACCCAGGCACAAGCCGAGAAGCAACAGGAGGGCGACAGGTGCGTGGGTCGTGCCTGGATGAGGACTCAGAGGACTGGAGATCTGGCCTCTGCTTCTGCCGTGAGTGGCTTCTGAGCAGGAGCCTGAGCCCCGGTCTGCTTCTGTGCGGTGATATTGCAATTGCCCACGGGATGTGCAGAAGGCATCTTAGATGTCTCTGGTGAGACAAAATTATGCACTACCAACATTTTTCCCCAAATTGTGATGGTGGCTTATTCATGGGACTTTTTAAAAAAGATTTATTTATTTATTTGAAAGATAGAGTTACAGAGAACAGAGGCAGAGAGAAAGAGAGAGCTTTTCCATCCACCGGTTCACTCCCCAGATGGCTGCAACAGCTGGAACTGCATCAATAGGAAGCCAGGAGCCAGGGGCTTCCTCTGGATCTCCCATGTTGGGGGAGGGGCCCAGGGACTTGTGCTGTCTTCCACTGCTTTCCCAGGCCATAGCAGAGAGCTGGATCGAAAGAGGAGCAGCCGGGACTAGAACAGACATTCACAGGGGATGCTGGCACTGTAGGTGGCAGCTTTACCTGCTATGGCACAGCACTGGCCCCCATCATGGGACTTTTTAAATAAGAGGTTGAAAAAAAGAAATAAGAGGTTGAAGTGCAAATGGGAATTTACTGTTAAGTTGCAAAAAATCTTATTTGGAAAAAAAATCACCAAGTTATTATAGAGTATTTGGAAGCTGAAATTCAATTCCCTAGTCAACATACTAAATGATAATGAGAAACACTGTACATATTTCTTCCTATAAATCAATGATTAATATCTTCTTAGAAGATTTTATGGATGATTTTTCAAGGTGTCAGATGCTTACTGGGTGTTTTTGCTGGCTTCGCATTTAGCTCAAAAAATAGAAACAGAGAATGACACTCTGTTTACATGCATGTACACGCATATGTATGTTGAGGGAGACATAGAGAGAGAGAGATCCCATATGAGATGTTCCTAAGGAAATAATTCCTCTTAACATCCAAAGCAGAAGTAGGTATTGATGTGCAGTGGATTAAGCTGCCACTTGGGATGCCTGCATCCCATATTGGAGTGCCTGTGGGCTCATGTCCCACTTCTGATCCAGCTTCCTGCTAATGCACACCCCGGGAGGCAGAAGATGATGGCTCAGTACAGGGGTCCCTGCCTCGCATGTCGGAGACCCAGATGGAGATCCTGGCTCATGGCTTTGTCCTGATTCAGTCCTGGCTGTTGCAGGCATTTGGAGAGAGAACTGTGGATAGATGGAAAATCTCCCTCCCTCCCTCTCTCTCTGTGTGTGTGTGTGTGTGCCTGTGTGTGTGTGTGTGTGTGTAAGAGAGAGAGAATGTGTGTGCTGCTCTGCCTTCCATTTAAATATAAATAAGCCTTAAAATGTACCCAAGGCAATATGTGCTCCTAGCGACTGCCTGGTTGTCATTGTGCCTAACTGCTCACAGCTTGTAATTAGAAACACCCAGATGACGTAGCACAGCAGCAGACTTCTTTTCCTCCAGTCTAGCCCCTGTTCCTCTCCTGCCCAGACTGCCCAACGTTTTCTCCCTCCCTTTCTTGAGTGAACAGATGACACCTACTTATTACTTTGAAAGGATATAAGCTCTGCCATCACCTCTGGACTCCAGACTGCGAATGTGGCGTTTAAAGGATACGGTGTCCACACCGTGAACAGATCATTGCAAAGGAGTTAACAGGAAGTTGCAGCAATGGTCACTGGCCCCGATGGCTGTCACAGGTAAACGCCTAAGCTGCAGACAGTGGCACTTAACAAAGCCTCCCTCTTAGAATACACTGGCCCAGACCCCCGAATCTGACATTATCCTCTCCCTAAACTCCCCTTCGGTATCACAATGCACATTTTATTACTGTAAGCCATGCTACATTGGGCTTTCTCAAAGAGTGATGAAACGCTAACAGCTCCAGCAGAATGTAGCAGAACAATTGGAACAAAACCACAGAAGAGCAGAAGCTTGGCACCCACTGCCTCCCAGGGCAGAGTGGCTGAAGTAATCTTTCCCAAATGCAACTAATTGGAACTTCAGCTCCAAAGTAAATAGAGATAAGGCTTATTAGATTACAACATTCATAAGTAGTGAAGGCTCAGCCAGTATCGGGGGTGGCTGAAGAAAAAGAAATTACATTAGGAGAAATATTTAAATGTGCTAGAAGTTTGAACAAGGAAAAGAAATATATAACCAATTTTCACACACACACACAAAATCCCGAGAGTGTCCTAATTATGTCTGTAAAGGAAAGTCCAGTGTCTGCAGTTAATTTCCCACTCCAGAAATGCTGGTACAACCCTACCCTGGGGATCATCAGGATCCATTTGGGCACCACTTCACCTGTACCCATGTATTGATTGGAAAAATGTTTGTTGAGCACCTATTTGTGTGACCTCACATTCATCTACATAGTACGAGGGCCTGCAAATCCAGATGGAAAGCAAAACAGCCTCTGTAACAATTTTATAGCCCTAACGCAGCCTTGGCTCTAAGCAGGTTGATCTGGCTCTGCCTACTTAGCTGGTTCCTACCATGTCCTGTGCAGGTGTCCCCACAGCTGCACATGTCCCAGGGTAAGATTGTTACATGCAGAAATGTTTAAGGAAGGAGAAAAAAAAGTACCAGCAAATCTAATCAACCTGCTTTTTAGTCACATTAACTTTAGTTTATGTCTCCAGATCATTGGAAGTCTCCATAATTCTACTAGATTTACCATTTCAAATTCATTAGCACCCAGAGCCAGCCTTCACAAATGTTTGAACTTTCAAATATACAGAAGCTGCCGACAACAATGCGGTTCAGTAGAACTCTCATGGCTGTGGTCCAGACAGCTTTCCTCCAGCCAGGGCACCAATGACTCTCACTCTATCTTTGCAACCTAGCACACCCAGTTTCTTCTGCCATCGGTCCACTGATGATGGCTGGCTTTACATGTGTGACATAGTAACTTGTCTGATCTAAAGATGGCCCTGGAACATTCATGGCTCACACACCCTGCCCAGAGTTAGGGCTTCTGACTTCCAAGAACAGAACCAAGGAACAGATGGTGTTGAGACAGAGTCCTCACGATATCTCCATATGCTAAATGAAATCTTGAAGACTTCTAAGTGTTGTAAAATCTCCATGAGACACCACCACTGCCCACCAGAAGATTCCACATTTGAGATACTCCCTTCCATTGTTCTTAGAAACCCAGGGAGTAGAAGGTTCCCCTCAACACATCAAGGGTTAACATTCGTTAATTTTCCAACACCCTTCTCTTGACCACTGGAAAATTCCTTTGGCTGATATGAATGAACAATACAACATTGGTTGGGAAATTTCTTTTACTTAACTACACAGTTCCTAAATCTAAATGGGAAATGTGTGCATTTCACAAGCAACAAGAAGGGGTAGGATCAAACACTGGTAAACAAAAAATCCAGAATTCACAGATCTTCCCTTGCTGGATTAAACTCTCTACTCCAACTTTTTGTAGGATGGGGCCAGCAAGGGTGCTAGAAGAGTGAGACTTAGAAGATGGTACAGTGTCTTTGTTTAGGCCTGCCTTAAACTTGACCATGACAGTGATCATATTCCTTAGCCTCACTAGTGTTGTCATCTGAAAACCAGAAGTGAGAATTCCCACCTGACAAGTCCAGTGCAAGACAGAAAATAATCCTTATGGACATCTTGAGCAGAGCACATTCTTAGCAAATGGTATCTGTCAATATTTTTAATTTAAAATGCAGCACAATGCTACCTGGCTCCTGGGAGACTGACATGTTTATTTGAACAATTTACAAAATGTCACATCTATTTTTAAAAGATCAAAAAAGCAAACACCATGCTCACTATCATATACTTCATTTTCCCAGTATTCTCGGACATAATTTGGGCCATTTTTTTCAGGACAATGGGTAAGTTATTTACTTGTTCTTTTTCTGTTTTTGCAGTGCATGCATATTTTGTCTGCAAATATGCTAAAACTCTTAAGTTGTCTAAACTTTACCCACAGGAAATCCTCAAGGAATGCTGGCTGGAAGAATGATAAGGCTTAGTGATTCTAGCGCTTTGTTTGGTTGTGTGTGTATGTGTGTGTGTGTGTGTGGTTGATTGACTGGCTGCTTTTGTCTTCCAAAGCTTTGTGCAGCTTCAAAATGACTCAAGGAATAGTTATCCTGAAAGCACCATTTATAATACAGAACTGCAAGGATGAGAAAAACTGTTTTTAAAAGACATGAGGGTTGTGATAAAAGGGTGAGTGGTGCATGCAGTCGAGAATAACATTGGCACTGTCTGGGTTTGAGTCTGTTTCTCAAAACTCTGTGGCAACTCGGCTTGGGGGAGCCAGGCCACCTAACTGCTATCTCCTGTCCTGCCCAGGAGAGGAACCTGGGAGAAATCCTAAGGATGGAAACTTTGGAGATAGTCCACTCTTCCCAACAAACAGAAATTTTAAAAATGCACATTATTCATTCTATTAGGATATCCAGGATCTCAGGAAACAAGAAAGCAAAAAGGAAATAAATATGTACATGATAATGACTTCTAAAATATTTGCCCTGCTCTTTTGCAGGTTATCTTGAAACAGCAGGTTATCTGCTGTTATGATGCATACAAATAAGAAGACTGAAGACATTAAGCTGAGGGCTGATGCTTACTGTGCCGGGCAATGTTGGCCCCCACACCAGCAGGCACCTGCCAACGAGTGCCTGTCCATTCTTCCTCAGTGACACATTCATGAGTGCTTGATGCACTTGAATGAAAATGCGAGTTTCCCACTGACTTAGCTCATATTTTCAATATGCACAAGATTGAACTTTGACTCAGGCATATCATCAAGGCTACTTTTAATTTTAACTACTTTTTAAAACGTTTTCATATGAAACACTTCACACAGAAAACAAAAGTAGAGAAAATGGTATAATGAATTCCTATGGACCCATTACCCAGCTTCACCAATTAGCAACTCACAGCCAACCTTGCTCCATGTATACCCCTGCTTTCTCCCCTGCTCCTGTGTTACTTTGAAGGAAACCCTATGTCATTCTATCACTTCACCCTTGAGTATCTCAGCTTGCATCCTTAAAAGATGAAAATGCTATTCTCATACCTCGCCACGATACGATTAAGCCACCTAAAAGCATTTCTGGTGATTCCTTGATGTCACTAAATAGCCACCCCTACCTTTCATATAATTATACATGGTCATTGAACATTAAATATTCACATGAAAATGACAATTGTCATAGGTAGACACCCCAACTCTCTAAACATTCCAAGATTTAAATTATTGATGAGGAAGAGTGTATGGCATACGCTTTGAGAGTCAAAGTCTATTTCAGTAAAGAAAGTGATCCACTTTTCGGAGCTTTTGCTTTCCCCAGTGTACTTAAGCAGCACATTTAATCCATCCACTTAACTAAAAGTGATGGAGTGCCTGCAAATGGCAAATTGAAAGCACTCATTTTTACCTGACCAAGAAACATTGTAGAAGTCTAATGAAGCTGGCTTGACCGAGCCAGCAGGTGACAAATTTGTTGGTTTATTAAAGAAAAGCCAAAAAGCTGTCTGAGTTTTTTTACTAATAAGTGAGAAAAATGAGGACTATAAATGATTGAAACCTCAAATACAGAATGTTCAGATTGCTTCTGTGGTACATGAGCAGCCTAGATTGTGTGTGTGTATATGCGTGTGTGTGTGTGTGTGTGTGTGTAGTTCTGTGCACTCTTATCATATGTAAAAGTTCATACACTCACCAACACAGTCAAGATACACATGGGTCCATGGAAACGCTGGGATCCCTCAGTATCCATACACAGTCACAGCTTTTTTAAAGGCATCATTCATGAGTCTCCTGCATCAAAATCTCCCAGAGGTGGGAGCCAGGTGTTTATAAATTCCAGGGCCTCATTCAAGAACAGGTAAGTCAGAGATATGAGGGCCAGGCTTTGGAATCTGCATTTTAAAAGCTGCCAAATGAATTTTTATTTCTACAGCCTGCCCTTTTTCTCTTGTGGGTTTTGCATCCATGAATTTAATCATCACTGCATTGAAAAGACGAAAAAATTACCTGAACTGAATATGCACAGGTTTTACTCTTGTCCCCATCCCATAAACAATAGTATAACTCTGCTTCCATATTTACATTGTATCAGATGTTAAGAGTGATCGACAGATTATTTAAAGTATATGGGAGGATATGTGTAGGTTACACACAACTACTATGCCATTGTATGTCAGGGACTTGGGCATTCTCAGAGTTTGCTATCCACAGTGATGGTGGTGAGGTAGGTAATTCTGGAACCAATCCCTTGCAGGTAGATATCCAGGGATGATTTACTACATTTTGAGATTGCTTTGCATGTTCCAGTATTACTACTTTAGTGTACATTTTACATGAAACTAGGCATGGCGATATCCAGAAATTTCAGATTAAGATGTGATCAGAATTGTTACATCTAAATGTAATGAATCTAGCCCAGGCTCAATGGGAAAGGATATTTTGGATTTAAGGGAGAAAAGCTATTTGTATAGTGTATAGTCATAGAAAAGCAATGGATATAGCAATGAGTATAGCTGCATCCAGAGTCAACTAAAATTATAAAGTTTAGATTATAAATTCCCAAATATGCAATATTGAATAAATATGTTTGCTAGTTCTTACCCAGACCCTGTGCTAAGCACTTTATAAACACAAGGTATTTAACCTTCATCATAATTCTGTTGTAAATCTGCGGGTCCACATTTTTCAGGTGAAGATACAGAGACTTAGAGATAAAAACTTGTCCAATAGAAACACATCTGGTAAGCAGCTGAGCTGGGACTCAAATGCAACAGGTGCACCTGATATCAATATTCACCTTCTTTCCATGATGCCAAGATTTATATTGAAAACACAGGGCAGCTAAGTTAGATAGATGTTTACCCTCTCCAAATTTCCTAGTTTTGTGATTGAAATTATATCTTCACTAAATTTTGCTCCTATTGTTGTAGTTTTTTAAATTTGGGGGTAGGATAAAAATAGCAGCGAGTAGTCCAGTTCAAAATATGCTTCCAGACTGTGACAAGATAAACATGGAACTGGGCATAAACACTTAGCAAATTTCATGAATTTTGCATTGTTGTAACATCCAAGTGAGTGATCAGCGACTATGTCTCACTGAATGGAGCAAAGGCCAGTACAGAATGCCAAACTCACAGAACAAGTCCACGTGGGTCGAGATGCATACTGGTCCTACACAGTAGGACCATGTGTTGATTTGTGATGTATTGGGGAAAAGTCAATAGCAGATCCTTCCCTACAGATAGCTTGAAAAGCATTGGGCTTTACAACTGAAAATTTTACAGATGTAGTAGATGTCTGCTTCCCATTTGCTCTTGGTACAAGGAAGATAAAAAGCTAACCAGCTTTTCAAAAACTCCTAAGCCTTATACAGCCTGTAGGGATCTCTCTTGGCAACTACCAAGGCTTCTTCAGATTCCCATGACCATAACTTCAGCTACATTCTACGTTTTTCTGCCAATGACAATTCTCAAAGTGTTCAATTATCTTATAATACAAGAGGCCTTCAAATAGTTCACGAAAAATGGTTTTTATGAAAAAAAAACTATGCATGGACTCTAAAAAAATTTTTTGCATCAAAATAAACTTGTACTAACATGTTATAACATGTCTGTATGGGATCCTGTTTGAGGTATTCAGAAGGATAAGACATCAGGTTAAAAAAATTTCTGCTAACACTGAAGCAAAAACAAAAATCAATTTTATGGTGAGGTTTGGGTGGAAAAAATGGTGAAATAACTGATACTTTACAATGCCTCTGCTTCAAATCAGCAGCTTGCAAATGGATAACTCATTTTAAGAAGGGATGAGGCGATGTTGAAGAGGAAGCCCATGGTGGCAGACAATCCACATATAAATTTGCAAAGCAAAATTCACCTTGCTCACGCCCTGACTGAGTAGGAAGGATGACTAACAGTAGAAAAAAGAGCCAAAACCATGGAGATCTCAAGTCGGCTCAGCCTACACAATTCTGGCTGAGAAAAATTATAGGTGGGTAAACTTTCCACGCAATGGGGGCAAGATAGCTGTGCCCAAATCAGCTGCAGATAAGAGCAGAGCTTTTAGTGGAAATTTTAAACAAATGGGACCAAGATCCTGACATTTCTTGGAAGAATCGTCAAAGCAGATGAAACACGTCTTCACCACTATGACCCTGAGGACCAAGTGCAGTCAAAGCGATGGCTGCCAAGAGCTGGAAGAGGACCAGTCAAGGTCAAAAAAATAAAAAGGAGCAATCAAGGGCAAAGGTTATGGCAACAGTTTGGGGTGCAATGCAGGATATTTTGCTTGTTGAGTTCCTGAAGGGCCAAAGGATGGTAACATCTGCTTATTACGAGGCTGTTTTCAGAAAGGTAGCTAAAGCTTTAGCAGAAAAATGCCTAGGAAATTTTACCCCAGAATGCTTCCGCAGCAAGGACAGTTTCGTGAGCCTTGATGGGACATCATTCAGCAGGCACTGAACAGTCCTGATTCGGCTCCTTATGGCTTCTTTTCATTTTCTAATCTTAAAAAATCCTTAAAGGGCATTTGCTTTTCTTTAGTCAATAATGTCAAACAGATTGGGGCTGACATTTGTGTAGTAGTTAAGATGCTACTTGGGATGCCCACATCCCATATCAGAGTGCCCAGCTTCAAACCCAGCTTAGGTGCTGGTGCTGTGGCACAGTAGGTCAACGCCCTGGCCTGAAAGGCCGGCATCCCATATGGGTGCCAGTTCAAGTCGCGGCTGCCCCACTTCCCATCCAGCTCTCTGCTGTGGCCTGGGAAAGCAGTAGAAGATGGCCTAAGTCCTTGGGCCCCTGTACCCACATGGGATACCAGGAAGAAGCTTCTGGCTCCTAGCTTTTGATTGGCACAGCTCCAGCCATTGCGGACATCTGGGAAGCGAATCAGTAGATGGAAGACCTCTCTCTGTGTTTTTACCTCTCTATGTAACTCTGTCTTTCAAATAAGTAAAATAAATCTTAAAAAAAAAAAAGCAGCTTAGCTCCTGTCTACAGCTTCCTGTTAAGGCACACTCTGGGAGGCAGCAAGTGATGGTTTATGAAACTATGTCCCCACCACATGGGAGAGTCCAGATAGAACATTTGGCCCTCAGCTTTGTCCAGCCCTAGCCATTGTGCACATTTGGGGAGTGAACAAATGAAAGGGAGATCTTTGTCCATCTCTGTCTCTCTGTCTCTCTCTCTCTCCCTTTCAAATTAAGTAAACAAACATGTTTAAAAATAATGTAAAAAAGATTGCATTGACAGGGTTAAATTCTAAGGACACTAGATTTTGTAGGAGTAGACTAAATGATGGTATGGCCACTTAAAAACATGTCTTGAACTTGATAGAGTTTATGTTGATAATTATTCTTTCTTTCTTTTTAAAGATTTATTTATTTGAAAGTCCACGTTACACAGAGAGAGGAGAGGGGGAGAGAGAGAGAGAGAGAGAGAGAGAGAGGTCTTCCATCTGCTGGTTTACTCCCCAGTTGGCTGCAACAGCTGGAGCTGTGCCAATCCGAAGCCAGGAGTCAGGAGCTTCTTCCAGGTCTCCCATGTGGGTGCAGGAGCCCAAGGACTTGGGCCATCTTCCACTGTTTTCCCAGGCCATAGCAGAGAGCCAGATCAGAAGTGGAGCAGCCGGGTCTCAAACTGGTGCCTATATGGGATGCTGGCACTTCAGGCCAGGGCATTAAACCACTGCACCACAGCGCCAGCCTGATAAATTTATTCTTACATTTTCACTTTTTAATTCCTTATTTCCATACATTTTGAAGTTCCCTCCATTTAAGGATTGGGAAGGGAAGGAGAACCTGAGAAGGAAGGAATTGGGATGCAGATCCTCTCCCAGGCGTCTCTCCCACGAATTGCAGTGAGTGTCCCTGTTGGAACTCGGATGTTAACGTCTGAGCAATGTTTTGTTGTTCTTGTTATGACTGCTCTCTCCTAGAGTCGAATTTTATCGTCAGTCCAGAAGTCTTTTGATTGAGGAAGCTGACATCCCTTGTTTCCTGGGCCCATTCTCTTCCGTCTCCTTTCACCCAACACGCATAACTGGAAGCACTTGCAGCATCAGGACAGCAGCTGTTAACTGAAAACTCACAGCAAATGGAGAGCAGGCAGGCACTGCGGTGCAGGGGTCCCACCGCTGCTTGGGCAGTCCACATCCCGTACTGCAGCGCTTGGGGCCAAGCCCCACCACCACTTGCAATCCAGCTTCCTGCTAATGCACACCTGGGAGACAGCAAAGGATGATTCAGGTACTTGGGATCCTGCCACCCGTGTGGGACATCGGATGATGTTCTTGGCCCTTGGCTTTTGCCTGATCCAGCCCCAGCTGTTGTGGGCATTTGGGGAGTAAACCAGCAGTGCTCTCTCTCTCTCTCTCTCTCCCTTTCAAATAAACAAATATGAATAAATAAATCTTTTTAAAAATTATTCCCTATTAAAAACAGAGCAAGAGGCTTTATGTAAATTATTTCATATAACTCATAAAAACTACATGAACTTCACATAGGTACCCCTATTTTTCATAAAATTGAGCTAGAGTTTAATATTTTGTATGGGTAGCATAGCTGAGAAGAGGCAGGGTAAAGACTATTTCAAGGGGCCAGCATTGTGACATAGTGGGTAAAGCCATCTCCTGCAACAGCTGCATCCCTTATGGGCACTGGTTTGTATCCTGGCTGCTCCATTTCCAATCCAGCTCCCTGCTAATGGCCTGGGAAAAACAGCGGAAGAAGGCCCAAGTCCTTGGCCTCTGCCAATCGTGTGGAAGACGTGGAAGAAGCTTCTGGCTCCTGGCCCCCTGGCTTTGGCCTGGCCCAGCCCTGGCCATTGTGGCCATCTGAGGAGTGAACCAGTGTATAGAATCTCTCTCTCTCTCTCTCTTTCAAATAAATCAATATTTATTTTAAAAAAGCTTTATATCAAATCCTAATTTTTTTGACAGGCAAAGTTAGACGGTGAGAGAGAGAGACAGAGAGAAAGGTCTTCCTTTCGTTGGTTCACCCCCAAAATGGCCGCTACAGCTGGCACGCTGTGCCGATCCGAAGCCAGGAGCCAGGTGCTTCCTCCTGGTCTACCATCGGGTGCAGGGCCCAAGCACTTGGGCCATCCTCCACAGCAGAGAGCTGGACTGGAAGAGGAGCAACCGGGACAGAATCCGGCGCCCCAATCAGGACTAGAACCCAGGGTGCCAGCGCTGCAGGTGAAGGATTAGCCTAGTGAGCCACGGCACCGGCCAAATCCTATGTTCTTAACCACTTCCATTGAATGAATATTCAATATTATTATGTCCACATAATGCATGGTAAATATTTCTGCCTTAAAGATGAGCAGACTGAAGGGACAGGGTGCAGATACTGAGTAATAAGATAACCAAGTTCTCTAGACTCGGAGAAATGACCTTCCGAAGAATGCTCACTTTGAGATTGTTTTTCCTTTTGTTACTACGATCTACAAATGCCCTACCATTCTGTTTTCAAGTCATAGCTTGTACTGTGTAAATGGAAATTTACTTGAGCTGAATATCTCAGAAAGGCAACAGTAAAACACACCACGTCACTTGGATTTCAGCATGCCTAGAGTTTCTGGGCTGTGGTTTTATCTTGGTTAATATTTGATATAGACTCCTTACTGATGCAGGGAAAGTGAGGTCATATACAGAAAAAGAAAACTGAACTACATTAAAGGAATAGGATAAAAATAGAAGGGTGCTGGCTCACAGAAATGGTGGTTGATATGTTAAAAATTCTATATTCAACAATGAAAATATCACAAGCACTTATTAGAGCATTGGCAGGCTTTTGAGGCATAGAATTTGACCTTTATTAAATTTTTAATAAGTCAACATGGATCACTGAATCCAAATACTAAGACTCTAAAAATAATCTCTTAAAAACACACTCTGTGTGTGTGTGTGTGTTGCTTGTGTTTTCATCACAACCAGGCAATCCATTAGTATTTTTCAAACATCTGGGTAGAGGAAGCAAGATTGCTGGTCAAACCCTTGTTTAGGCTCTCTGGACAGTTCCTCTCTCCCCTCTGAACACTGCCTGTTTTTCTGATGGAGTCAAGGCCTTTAAGGTAATCTGTAGAAAATAATTCTAAAAAGAAGGATGCATTTTGTCAAGGGGAAGGAAATGAGAGCTAATCAGAGAATTTCTTTTTGCTGTTGTTTTATTTCTCTGATTTCTAATCTTTATTCATGACAATTCACTAACTTGAGAGTTTATTTAAGTTCAAGGTATAACTTGAACTTGATTCCCCCAAAACAGGACTTCCCAACCTTGACAACTGCCTGCAACCTGTCTGGCTCTAGCTCCAGTCATTTGGAAGAAATCAACTTGGATCCAGCAGATGGTGGGACCCCTGGCATTGAGAAGGGAAAGGCAGCCCCCCCCCCCCTCTTTCAGGAGCCCAAAACGGTCTTCATTTAACAGGGAACAGCCATTTCTTATTTTAAGAAAATAAGAACCCCATGGCACCCCAGAAAAGCAGACTTCTGCTGTGATTGGTGTGTCTCTACCTTGGAGAGCAGGTACAGTGCCATGGTAAGGGTTGAGCCCTATAGCCAAGAGGTCTCTCTCACCTATTTCCAACATTGCCACTGAGAGTTTCCTCACTCTCTCTTCAGACATTGAGATCCCGAGGATTCACTTTAGCACTGAGGACTTCAGGAGAGAGAAGAGCGATGCTGCTCACCTGACACCCGAGGTCCACGGTGGGACTGTGCCTGTGGCCTCACTGTGAGCTGAGCTATTTCTGGTGACCACTGATAGCCCCTGATGAAGTGGTGGTCTCTGCAAAGGTGGCGTAAGTGACCTCGGGACAGGGTCCATGTCCTCCTTGGTTGTCCCGCTCATTCAGATTCCTTCTGCCAACTGGGTTTTCCTAGTGCTTAACCTAGTGGCTTCTGGGAAGCCCCAAGGCTCTTGTCTGTCTACACTTCCTAGCATCTTGAAAGGGAACCCTGGGTTCCTCAGAGGTGTTCTGTATCCTCTGAGGGCTAAGGAGATAGCGATGAGTTCAGAGTACCTCCTTTTTTCCTTTTTTCCCCACATATCTTACACCATTTTTTTTTTCAAACCATATTGACACAAGCTGCTCCCTGGGCCTTCAGATGTCTCCCAATTAGGTGCAGGTTCCCTAAATGCTCTCAAAACTTCAGAGGAAACATGTTAAACTTCCCCCAAAGAATTCTCTCACACACAACCCCCCAGAGCAGCGCCAGGAAGGCTATATAAATTCTTCAGTTCAGAGAACACTAGCCCAAGAGCCCTTCTTCCAGGCTACCCAACCTCCAGGACATCCTCCTTGGTACCTCTCACAGGGTGGACAGGAGAGGTGGTTACTACATTCCACGGACACCAGGCTCCCTCCTGGTTGTGCCCTGCCCCCCGCCCGGTTCCTCCCTTTGCTTGCGTTCTGTGCCAGTCCTGAAAGGAAGCTCTGTGTTCCCCAGTGGGCCAGCTCATGGGCAGCTCTATGAATTCAGGATGTGTGCAAAAAGATTTCCCTTCTCTGTAAGCTTTGTCAAATGACCAGGACAATAGGGAAAGTCCCTCCACATGCCCTTCACACAAGGAAAGAGCCTTACAGTTATGACGCAAATGCATGGAATTGTGCCTTACGTGGGTTCCTTCCTGGGAGGTTCATCACTCAAAGGCAGAAGCAAACTCACACTCGGGACTTCTTTAATAAGACACAGCTTTTTCCGAGGCACCAGATGTACTCGATTTCTCCAGACGTCACTCAAGGTGTTTTGTTGCCTTCATCTCCTGCTGTTGTTCTCTTGAAATTCTCAGTTTTGAAAATGGAGTCTTTATTTTCATCTTGTCTTGGGCCCCCTCGAATGAGGCAGCCACTCCACTGCTCTAGCAGATTCTACCTAACACAGGCCCCAGGGCCTCCGGGTAAGACAAAAACAAGACGAAGAGGAAGAAGAAGGAAGGTCAACATTTTTCTGGCCGGGGCCGTGCAGGTAAGCAAAGCGTGCAGCAGCGTTTGTCCTGACTTCCCCCCGAGTTTCTGCTCTGGACTGAAGCCCGGAGAGAGGAAGGAGTGTTAAATAGGTGCGGGAGAGCCAGATGGAAGGGAGACTTCAACTCCCAGTCCTAATCAGAAAACTGGCACCAGGCACAGTCTGCCCCTTCCCAAACGGGGACCTGCCAAGCAGCCTCCCCTTGGTGGTGCAGTGTAGATAGGCACTGGGGAACGTCAGACTTAGCTCCTTGGCCAGTCTGGCTCCAGTGCCTTCTGGGTGGGAACCGGGTGTTTCCTTGGCCCCCAGGGGGCATCTGGACCCCAGTCCTGCAACCCTCATGCCCACCCTGAGTCCACCCCAGGGCTCAGGTGTTGGCCAGGTTCCGGGAAGAGATCACTTGAGACCCTGGACCACCAATTAAGGCTGAGCCAATCAGGCCGGGACTGAGGGGCGCTGACTCTGCCCCAGCAGGTCCCACAAGTCCCTCTCCTGCCATTACCCCAGACCACGCTAGAGGAGGAGGAAGAGCTCAGAGAGGCGAACAGGCCTTAAAGGGTCCCCTGTTGATGACAGCTCCATAACGTTAATCAACGCGGGCGTGACAGCTATTTCTTCTCTACTTCCCCTGCAGGAGGGAGTTTGTGCAGAAAACCAGGCTGATTATAAACAAAAGCAGAGGAAGCACATTTCCTCTGCACATCTAAGTTTATAACCCTGCTGTGTTTTATGTTGTCCCAGGTGCTGCATTGAAATTTTAATTATCAATTATAAAGAAACACAAGCATGGCATGTGTAAATAAAATCCACATATAGAATCCCCCAGCTTCGGTTTAATGACTCCACATCTCTCCTTACCAGATCTCACGGTTCACATTTCATTGCAATTTTGTCAATCGCTTTTGCATGCATTGTCTCATTTGCCTTCACAACAACTCTCCAAGGCAGTCAGGAAAGATGCTATTGACCATATTTTGCAGGAGACGCAAGGATTTGAGACTAAATGATTTGTCCAATTACAATTTTCTTCATGTTTCTTCTGCTTGGGGTTTCTTGAATTTCTTTGTTCAGTGGGTTAGGACCTAACTATACAAGTGTACTTCAAAAAGTTTGTTGAAAATGGAATTGAAAGAGAAGTTTATTATGGGCGCAAAATTTTTTTGAAATTCATGCAGTAATGGGTCTTCAAAAAGTTCATGGAAAATTAGTATCATGAAGAAGCTATTCATGTATTTCAAAATTGTCTGCTCAGCACTAAAATAAACTTGAATTGTTCATGAACTTTCTGTTGTACTCTCATATATTATACTTCTTGAAGTTGTTCCACTGTTCACTGGTGTTCTGTTAATTTTTAAAATTTTTTAAAAAGATTTATTTATTTGAAATTCAGAGTTACACAGAGAGAGGAGAGGCAGAGAGAGAGAGAGAGAGAGGTCTTCCATCCATTGGTTCACTCCCCAATTGGCCACAACAGCTGGAGCTGCACCAGGAGCCAGGAGCTTCTTCCGGGTCTCCCATGTGGGTGCAGGGGGTCAGGGAGTTGGGCCATCTTCCACTACTTTCCCAGGCCATAGCAGAGAGCTGGGTCGGAAGTGGAGCAGCTGGGACTTGAACAGGCGGCCATATGGGATGCTGGCACTGCAGGCAGAGGCTTTACCTGCTACACCACAGCACCAGCCCCTAAAATTTTTTTGTTAAATGTTTACCTATTTGGAATGAAACATGAAAGGGAGAGAAAGACAGACAGACAGACAGACACACACACACACAGAGGGAGAGAGGGGGGGGGAAGGAGGAAGAGAGGGAGGGGGGAGAGAGGGAAGGGGGAGAGAGAGGGACAGAGGCAGAGAGACATTTCCCATTGGCTGTTTTACTCTTTTACTCCCCAAATACCCACGATAACTAAGGAGCAAGGAACTCCATCCAGGTCTCCCACATGGGTGGTAGAAAGCCAGGTCCTTGGGCCATCATCCTCTGCTGCCTCTCGGTATCGTGCATCAGCAAGAAACTGTATTGGAAGCAGAATAGCTGAGACATGAACCAGGCCTTCCAATACAGGATGAAGAGTCCCAGGCAGCAGCTTAACTGCTGTGCCACAATGTCCACCCTTGTGTTCTTTTATTTTCTACCTTAGCACATATCTCAGATCTACTTAACATTGTCAATATTCCCTCTGGTTGAGCACATGGAATATGGTTATAATAACTATTGTATTGTCCTTATCTGTTCATTCTAATATAGGTGTCAGTTCTGAGTCATGTTCTATTAATGAGTTTTCTCCTTACCATGGGTCATGTTGGGGGCTTATATTCATGTCTCATAATCTTTGACTGGATGCCAGTCCTCACAAAATGTTTGGTGTTGGAGTCCTTAATTGCTGTAAAAATACTATCATGAGTGTTTCAACAAAATTTTAAGTACACAACACAGCATTGTTAACTGTAGGTAAAATATTGTATAGCTCTCTAGAGCTTATTCACCTTGCAAAATTGAAACTTAATACTCATTACAAAGAAACTCCCCAACTGCCCCTCCACCAGTTCCTGGAAACCACTACCCTACTTCCCATTTCTATGAGTCTGATTATTGTAGACTCTTCACAGAGGTGGAATCCTGGACTATTTGTTCTTCTGGGATTGGCTTGTATCACTTAGCATTACGTTGTGCAGATTGTCCTGCATGTCACAGATGGCAGGATTCCCTTCTTATTGTAAGGCTGAGTAATATCCCGTTGTATGTACACATCACATTTTCTTTATCCATTCATACTGATGGGCATTTAGACTGTTTACCTAGCTCGGCTATTGTGAGGAATGCTCAAGGGATGTGGAAAGATTCTGATTTCAATTATTTTGGCAATATACCCAGAAGTGAGGCTGCTGGATCATATGGTAGTTCTAGTTTTTTTTTTTTAAAGATTTATTTGTTTACTAGAAAGTCAAAGCTACACAGAGAGAGAAGGAAACACAGAGAGAGAGGTCTTCCATCCACTGGTTCACTCCCTGTAGGCAGCCTTTGGACAAGTCAAGGCTAATCTAAGCCCGTGGAATTCCTGGGATAAAAAAGTCACATACTCCCATCCTGAAGGAGGATGTTAATCAAGAACACCCTGTTAAAATTATCTGTGCAATTGGAGGCCCCGATAAGTTGCTTGTGTATGTTGTTATCTTTTGTGCTTCTTTTATGCTTCTTTGTTCTGCAGCCTGGTTATGTATAAATACCACTAAGACATTAGAATAAACGAACCTTGATCAGACTTATTGTCTTGGCTCCATTCTCTGTGCCCTTGTCCCTCTTTTCATTCCCACTCCCTCCTTCAGGTTCCATTCGACTGGTGCAGCTGGCCCGCACAGCTCCCCAATTGGCCACAAAGGCCAGAGCTGTGCTAATCCAAAGCCAAGAGCCAGGAGCTTCTTCCTGGTCTCTCACATGTGTGCAGGGGCCCAAGTCCTTGGGCCATCTTCTACTGCTTTCCCAGGCCATAGCAGAGAGCTGGATCGGAAGAGGAGCAGCTGGGACTAGAACTGGTGACCATATGGGATGCCGGCCCTGCAGGCAGCAGCTTTACCCACTACATCACAGTGCCAGCCCCTCTAGTTTTAATTTGAAGAACTTCCATACTCCACAGTGCCAACACCACTTTACATTCCTATCAGCAGGGTACAGAGATCCAGTTTCACTACATCCTTGCCAACAGTTGCTAACATTTGCTCTTTTGCTAACAACCATTTTGATGAGTGTTAGGTGACCTCTCATACATCTCATTGTGGTTTAAATTTGAATTTCTTTAATTATTAATGATATGGATAGTTTCATACCTCTTGTACATTTGCATGTCTTCTTTGGAGAAACAGTTCCTTGACCATTTCTAAAATCATGTTATTATTTGTTTGTTTTGCTATAGAACTGTGGGAGAGCCTTATTTTACTTATTATTCACATACGCGTTCAGTGTTATTTCAAGAAGCCATTAGCAAGACCAACATCACGATGCTTTCCCCTGTGTTTTCTTCCAGGATTTTTAGAGTTTCAGGCCTTAAATGTAAATGTTGAATCCATGTTGATTTGATTTTTGTCTACAGTCCAATAGTCCAATTCCACTCTTTCCCATGTGGGTATCCAGTTCTCAATACTTGTTGAGGACTCTCCTTCCCCAGCTGTCTTTAGCACCCTTGTCAAAGGTCAGTTGACCATATATGCATGTGCTTATTTCTAAGTTGCCATTCTGTTCCATGGGTCTACGTATCTGTTTTGATGCCAGTACCATACTATTTTAATTACTGCAGCTTGGTAACATGTTTTACAATCAGGGAGTATGAAATCTTCAGCTTTGTTCTTCTCTATCAAGGCTACTTTGGCTATGTGGGGTCTTTTGAAATTTCAAAATTATTTTTTATACTTCTCTTGAGTACTGGATATTTTTGTGTTCCTATAAATACATCTGAATTCTTTTCTGTGATGTAGTTTGGGAACTTGGAAGCGGTTTATGATTTTAGGAGAGGGTTTTGATTTTAAGATTTGTTAGGTAGGTCCAGAACAGAAGCTAATTATTTCTTACTATTGAGGCAAGATCTTACTGAGTATTCTCCCAGAGGCCCATGATTTCAGAGTTATCTCGTCTGGTGGGTATGAATAGGCACTATTCCCAGTCCCAAGTGAGCTTCAGAGCCCTTCCAGTCCTTGTGGGCCACCCCTTCCCTAGCCATGGGTGATTTCCTCATTTGTTTCTACTGATCAATTCTTTGTTGGAGACCCTCTGCAGATATTATCAATTCTGTTTCTGTATAGTTTTCTCCTCTTAGTGCTCTATCCTTTGAATCTTGCTAGCTGGGTTTCACCAGATTAATAGCGCCATCTCTTTAACTCAGGGAATCTGTTAGACTATGTGGGTTCCCTTTGCTTGAACTGCCAACAGGAAACTCTCCAGGCAATACACTGGGGCAACTGTTGGACACAATCCATTTGACAGGCAGAGTTAGACAGTGAGAGAGAGAAACAGAGAGAAAGGTCTTCCTTCCATTGGTTCACCCCCGAAATGGCTGCTACAGGCGGAGCTATGCCGATCCGAAGCCAGGAGCCAAGTGCCTCCTCCTGGTCTCCCATGCGAGTGCAGGGCCCAAGCATTTGGGCCATCCTCCACTGCCCTCCCAGGCCACAGCAGAGAGCTGGACTGGAAGAGGAGCAACCGGGACTAGAACCCGGTGCCCATATGGGATGCCGGCGCCACAGGTGGAGGATTAACCAAGTGAGCCACGGTGCTGGCCCCTCATTTCCTCTATTTCTAATATCACAGGCATTTAGTGCCTGAAATCCAAGGTCTTGAAAAGAGTAGGTGCGTATATTTTGTCTAATTTTTAATTGTTCCACCAGAGGGATAAATCAGAGCCGCTTATTCCAGTTCAGTCAGAAGCAGTCATCTTCCTGCATCTCTCTGGATGTATGTATCTGTGTGAGTTCTGGCAAAAGGAAAGGTGGTTCCTTTCTAGATCCTAACATGATTTCTTAAATCATAAAAGGTTTAAAACAATTCAAGAATGGCTAAAGATTAATGATGGCCATAGCCAGAAATATTTTTGAAAATAATTAGAAAACTGTAAACATGGAAGACTTAGAACAAAAATCATTTACAAAGTCAGCTTTTAGGAAGAGTAAGTTATTACAATAATTTCAATGTATAGTGGTTTGTGAGATACAAAAGCTATCATGCCTTAATGTATCTATTTAGTATAGATTCTTATACATTCACCACCTCATAAATAATTCCCACACTCACAGAGACAGGGAGTCAATAAAGCAGAGTTTTAAAGATAGAAAACAGCTTCCATCAGCACGTATTCTCCAACAGAGACTAAAGGAGTTCTCCCTTAAATAAAGCACAAAATTGATTTAAGATCAGCACAACAGATCTTGTGAGGGGAACTATCTATTTCAGCCAAAGAAGACAATGACACACACGTTGTCTGACCCTGACAAGTGTGGATATCTATTAATATTTCAGTGTCCTTGGTTGTAAGCAACAAAAGCCGTCTCATACTATTTAAGAAGAAAGGGAATTTATTAGAAAGATAATAAGGGGCTTGCAGAGTTCACGTGACAGCTGCAGTTCTTAGCTGGAAAGCTAGGCTGCACGCAAGGGCTGTGGAGGGGGAGCCCCACTTCTAAGGCTCACCACGGGAACGGTTGGCGGGGGGTCTTTGCTGCCACAGCTGACAAAACTCACACTACCAGTGCAATGAAATCAAAACACCACTGCTTCTGCACATCACTCAGCCAAGCCTCAAAGTCTCAGCAAAGAGCCTCCAGTCCGCCAGATCTGACTCACGTGCCTGATCTTGCTGCTGGGGTTCAGAGAGAACAGGAACTCCTGCCTCCTTTCAAGTCTCACCCAGCGATGAATTCCTGAACAAAGAGAATGGGTTTAGATACGGTGCAGCAACTCAAACAACAGCGGTCCAGTGTCTCTGTCTTTGAGGAACTTTCACTGTTATTATGCTGGGAAAATTGTCCAAGACTTGGACATGGAGCACAGGGATTCCCGAGAACCCCTTCCGAGTAGTGCTAGGCATGACCCAGCAGCCCAGCCCAAGCTTGATCTGATTTTCCAGGGGTTTGCTCACCTCACTCACCTTACTAGTTGTTATTGACTAGGATATTTTACAACCCCAAGTGGGTAGATATTAATTGTAGGAAACAGAGTGACGTGAATCATTTTGTCCCATAGCAATGAAAATAAATATTCCAGCAATACAGATGATTTTTATGTAAAATAAACCTTAGCATTTAAGTTTTTTATCTTATAAAATATTAGCCACTTTTTAATTCTAAATTACCACTTAGTCATTGCTTCCTTTGATGATTATAAACACTTCATTTTCCTTAGTTCTCTTTGACCAGCCTTCTTTTTTTGCTAATTCTGTCATTAAGGTTTTAAATAAGCTTTTGACATGTGTCCATTTATGCTTGTATGAATTATGCTTTTAATTTTTAAAAATTTGTACTTTGATAATACTTTCTGCCAATATAAATATGCCCAGCTTTAAGAGGTGGCTGATGCTCTTACCTTCTTTATCACATTTGTGGACCAAAAAAATAGAGATTTCATTCTTGTCATTGTCAAAATTGAAAGAAAAATAAGACAAGAAAGAAGAGAGAGAGTGGGAGTGGGGTGGGGGATAGAAAGTATCATTCTGCATGGGAGCTGGTGCTGTGGGGTAGTGGGTAAAGCCGTCACCTGTAGTGCTAGCAGCCCATGTGGGCACTGGTTCAAGTCCCAGCTACTTCACTTCCAATCCAGCTCTCTGCTATGGCCTGGGAAAGCAGCAGCAGATGGCCCAAGTCCTTGGGCCCCTGCACCCATGTGGGAAACTCAGAAGAAACTCCTGGCCCCTGGCTTTGGATTGGCCCAGCTCTAGCTGTTGTGGCCATCTAGGGAATGACTTCTCTCTCTCTCTCTGCCTCTGCCTCTCTGTAACAACTCTGCCTTTCAAATAAATAAATAAATCTTTTTTACAAAAACTCTATATATGAAATACATGAAACTTATTTCCATTATATAAATTAAAAATTAAAAATATAATATATATATAAATTAAATAAGTATATATGAAGAAAGAGAGAGAGAAATCAGGTCCCCTTTATACAACTAAAACATATAGAGAATATTTTTTAACTTTTAAAAAAATGAGATAAAAATATCAAATATACAGAGGCAGAATGGTGCTTACTCAAAGTACAAACTCAAGATCCAGAACAGCTGTTTTTTACTGCTTTGTAGCCTTGGGCAAATTGCTCAACCTTTATTAGCATCAGCTTCCTCTTTTACAAATTTGCAATAATAAATTGGCTATTATGAGGATCAAATGACTTGGTGCCTACAGAGAACTTATTTTAGTGCCTGAAACATGAAAAGCACTATTTAAATATATGTAAAAGCTCTGTATTAGTAGGTATAGTTAATATTGTCTTTTGTGTTTTAGGTTTACAAAGTACAGATTGATAATACTCTTCTCCCAAATACAGAGTTTATCTGCTATTACATTGCGGTAGCTTGCATTTTCCACAGATGGATGTAATGGGATTTCTCATGCCATGGCATGCTTTTATCAAGAGGTGGTATCTACCATTGAACCTGGGCAGGCCTTAGTGATTTGGTTGACCAACAGAATGTGGCAGAAGTGACCCTCTGACATTTCTGGAGTTCCATAATGAGAAGCCTTGCAACAATCCTGTGACTGGAAACACTTGCTGTTGGATGCTCCCATGGGCACACAGCTGCTCGATGGGGAGTCTTACGTGAGTGTGCTGTCATTGATTGCTCTGGTTGAGTTCCCAGCCAACAGGCAACATCAGGTGCCAGCCAAGTGACAGCTGTTTTGAATATCCATTCCGGTTGAGCCTTCAAATGACTCCTGCTCAGCTCTGTGTCTGAACCTGCACAAAGGGGTCCCAGCAAGAACCTTCCTGCTGAACCGAGGGAACTCACAGAACCATGCTAGAAAATAATAAATTGTCTGTAAGCCACTAGGCTTTGAGATGACTTATTATTCAGCAATGGACAATTAAAACACACAACAGGGGTCTCTCTGCCATGGGTCCAAGAGCCACCTTGGTTCATCTCATCTGTAAGTTGCTCTACCTAAACATTATGCTACAGGCAGAAACAAACTAAAATTCTAGCAGACATGATCTGGAGAGGATAGACACTCGCAACTCATTTACAGTAATTTTGGGCACAAATATTTGAAAATAATGGGATGACTTTCAAGTACTTCCTGACTTCAGCTCTCTGCTGGGAAATTCTAAATCACCTTTTTATCTAAGTAACACTGGCTGCTACTGAGTTCCAGGATTTTTTAAATCCTACATTGGTAAAACCTGAAAAGTGTTGCAAGTAGTTTTATGCTCCTTTAGGAAATGTAAACCCTTCATTTTCCTTTGTGGCAGATGAATCCTTGGCTTAGCGCAAAAAAAATCAACAGATGTTTAGTTATGCAAAAGTATTACAACAAATTCTTTCTAAAAGCATGTGAGTTTGAGGCTGCCACTCTAAGCTGAGTACCCTGTACACCAATGTAAAATTTTGTCTTATGGATAAGCAGAGTTACAGCTTTGTAGATAATATTAACTTTAAAAAAGTGGTGCTCAAACATGAAACCATTTTTCAAAGAATGAACTGAAAATCCTCAGCACTGTTTTAAAATATAAAATTTAAAAATATGAACAAGCATAAAATAAATATGCATTGAGCACCTACAATGTGTTGGGTGCTGCTCTAGGCACTGGTGACAGACTATGTTGGAGAATTTCCAATTTGGTGGAACTCCAATTATAAGTGGATCAGCCCATTTATCTCCTATACATGGCATTAATATTTGCGGTAGAAAACTCCAGATTTGTGGAAGCATACTCAATACTGTTGTACTATACTCTGTTGTTGGAAAGGGTACAGAGATAACATGTTCCACTTGTCAGTTGTCCTGGAAAAGGGCTAACCCAGGGAGTAGGAATGGGAATTCAGCAAGCAGGCCCTACAGGAAAAGTAAGGATACCCTCTCTCCAGCCTCCTGCTGTCAGATACAGATTATCAGGCAACGGGTTGCCCACAAAGGCCATTCTGCATTGAGAGCCACAGATAAAAACATTTTAAGAACCTATTAAAATGTTTGAAAATTAAGGAAAACTACTGGCTCCAAAAGATGAAAACTGTTAAATCAGTATTAATAGATGTTTAATTAAATGCCTACAAAATGTAACATTATGCCAACAGCATTAATTGTTAAAATTAGTATTCATTAAGAAGTCATTACACTTCAAAATAATTAATGGTTCTGATTATCTCATTTTGCAAGAATTCTCAAATGTGTGTGATTGCCAAGAAGTCATTGCCAATCATAAATCAAAAGAGTTGCCAAATAATTTCCAAAGGAAATGTAAAAATCCACTCATATGGTCAATATTAAATCAATATTAAATATTAAATATGGGATGTGGATTTTGTCAATGTGTTTGATAGGAAGTGAATAAGTCTTAGATGCTTAACAAGGGTCTGATTTCTCAGGGCTGTCCCAGTGATGGTAAGTGTTTCCCTAGCCACACTGAAGCAGGCTAGGATAAGGGCAGGAGGAGTATCAGTAAGGGACCCCCAGGGCCACTTTAAAACTATCCAGGGCCTCTGTGTGACTTAGAAAAAGGAGGCCCCCTCCAGGTAGATACAGTGCCAGACAAGGCCCAGAACTTGATGAGTTGGAAGTAGATTAGATTCCAGCTGTGCCTTCTAGGCTAGCTCCCTTATTCTGTACACAATGTGTACAAATGGGGGAGCCCATCTGTGTAGCAATTGCTGGCTACCCTGTGGCTTTATTTCCCTCCCACTGTCACGAGGCTGTGGCCAAGTCGTCATGGAAAGTCTTGGCCTGGTCATTAGTTTGCCATAGGAAATGGAAGGGGAGGACAGAGCCCACATGTAGGACAAAGAGGAGCAGAATTCTCATCACTTAGGTCACAAGATAACTGCTCAGTAGAGTACGAATAGGGTCCAGGTCCAGGTCCACCAGAGCGCATCAACCTGTTCCTGAGCAAGAGGCTGCATGCTCCAACCTAAAAATGACTGGGACTTGCGTGGGCAGTGTGGAAATCAGCAGTCGGATCTCATTTTATTTTGTAGTCATAGGCTACTCACGCTCATCATGGGCTAGCAAAGACTAGGGAAACAGCTTCTTCCCTCACAAAGGCTCTTGTTTAAAAAAATCAACAGAATAAGGTTCTCTCAAAATATAAATAAAAATAAAACTAGAAGTTGCCTTTATAACCTAAGCTGTAATATATCAATAATTACCTTAAGTGTAAATGGCTTAAATGCACACACCAAAAGATAGACCATCCATATGCTGTTCACAAGAAATTCACTTCACGTTCAGCAATATGTAAGCTGAAAATAAAAGGAAGGAAAAAGCTATACCAGACAAATATTGATTTTTAAGATTTATTTATTTATTTGAAAGTCAGAGTTACAGAGAGAGGGAAGAAGAGAGAAAGAGATCTTCCCTCTGCTGGCTCACTCCCCAGATGGCCACACGGCCAGAGCTGGGCATTGGCCAAAGCCAGGAGTTCCTACATGGTCAGCAGGGCCAGGAGCTTCATCTGGGTCTCCTACATGGTTGGCAGGGGCCCAAGAACTTCTGTCATCTTCCTGTGCTTTACCCAGGCCTTTAGCAGGGAGCTGGATCAGAAGTGGAACAGCCTGGACACGAACCAGTGTCCATATGGGATGCCAGGGTCGCAGGCAGCAGCTCTACACATTTCATCTCAACTCCAGTACCACAAACATTAATTTTTTTTTGATAGGCAGAGTGGACAGTGAGAGAGAGAGACAGAGAGAAAGGTCTTCCTTTTCTGTTGGTTCACCCCTCAATGGCCACTGCAGCCGGCATGCTGCGGCCAGCACACTGCGCTGATCCAAAGCTGGGAGCCAGGTGCTTCTCCTGGTCTCCCATGGGGTGCAGGGCCCAAGGACTTGGGCCATCCTCCACTGCACTCCAGGGCCACAGCAGAGAGCTGGCCTGGAAGAGGGGCAACCAGGACAGAATCCGGCGCCCCAACTGGGACTAGAACCTGGGGTGCCAGCACCACAGGTGCAGGATTAGCCTAGTGAGCCACGGCGCCAGCCCAAACATTAATTTTTAAGAAGCAGAACATTACAGGGCCAGTGTTGTTGTACAGCTGGTTAAGCTGCTGCTTATGACATTGGCATCCCATACTGGAGTGACAGGGAGGGTCCCAGCTGGTCTGCTAACGTGTCTGGGAAAGCAGCAGATGACGGCTCAAGCACTGGGGCTCCTGTCACTTATGTGGGAGACCAGGTTGGAGTTCTGGGCTGCTGGTCTGGCCTAGCCCCAGCTGTTGCAGTCATCTGGGGGAGTGAACGAGCAGATGGATGATCTGATTTTTTTTTTAACTTTTATTTAACAAATATAAATTTCCAAAGTACAGTTTATGGATTACAATGGCTCCCCCCATAACTTCCCTCCCACCCACAACCCTCCAATCTCTCACTCCCTCTCCCATTCCATTCGCATCAAGATTCATTTTCAATTATCTTTATATACAGAAGATCAATTTAGTATAAATTAAGTAAAGATTTCAACAGTTTGTACCCACACTGAAACACAAAGTGTAAAATACTGTTTGACTAATAGTTATAGTGTTAATTCACATTGTACAACACATTAAGGACAGAGATCATACATGAGAAGTAAGTGCACAGTGACTCCTGTTGTTGACTTAGCAAATTGACATTCTTGTTTATGGCATCAGTAATCACCCTAGGCTCTTGTCATGAGTTGCCAAGGCTATGGAAGCCTTTTGAGTTCGCCAACTCTGATCTTATTTAGACAAGGTCATATTCAAAGTGGAAGTTCTCTCCTCCCTTCAGAGAAAGGTACCTCCTTCTTTGTGGCCCGTTCTTTCCACTGGGATCTCACTCACAGAGATCTTTCATTTAGGTGGTGTGGTTTTTTTTTTGTTGTTGTTGTTGTTGTTGTTGTTTTGTTTTTTTTTTTTTTTTTGTTTTTTTTTTTTTTTTTTTTTTTTTTTTTTTTTTGCCAGAGTGTCTTGGCTTTCCATGCCTAAAATACTCTCATGGGCTATTCAGTCAGATCCCAATGCCTTAAGGGTAATTCTGAGGCCAGAGTGCTGTTCAGGGCATCTGCCATTCTATAAGTCTGCTGTGTATCCCGCTTCCCATGTTGGATCATTCTCTCCCTTTTTGATTCTATCAGTTAGTATTAGCAGACACTAGTCTTGTTTATGTGATCCCTTTGACTCTTAGTCCTATCATTATGATCAATTATGAACTGAAATTGATCACTTGGACTAGTGAGATGGCATTGGTACATGCCACCTTGATGGGATTGAATTGGAATCCCCTGGCACGTTTCTAACTCTACCATTTGGGGCAAGTCAGCTTGAGCATGTCCAAATTACACATCTCCTCACTCTCTTATTCCCACTCTATATTTAACAGGGATCACTTTTCAGTTAAATTTAAACACCTAAGAATAATTGTGTGTTTTTTTAAACTTTTATTTAATGAATATAAATTTCCAAAGTACGGCTTATGGATTACAATGGCTTCCCCCCAATACCGTCCCTCCCACCCGCAACTCTCCCCTTTCCCACTCCCTCTCCCCTTCCATTCACATCAGGATTCATTTTCGATTATCTTAATATACAGAAGATCAGCTTAGTATACATTAAGTAAAGATTTCAACAGTTTGCTCCCACACAGAAAAATAAAGTGAAAAATAATAAATGATTTTTTTTAATGATGATGAAATCAGATCAGACCTATTGTCATGTTTAATCCCAGTGAGAGTCAAGTTGGGAATTGATAATTTCTTCTTTTTTTTTTTTACAGAAGATCAGTTTAGTATACATTAAGTAAAGATTTCAACAGTTTGCACCCACATAGAAACACAAAGCGAAATATACTGTTTGAGTACTCATTATAGCATTAAGTCTCAATGTACAGCACATTAAGGACAGAGATCCTACATGAGGAGTAAGTGCACAGTGACTCCTGTTCTTGACTTTACAAATTGACACTCCTGTTTATGGCATCAGTAATCTCCCTATGCACCAGTCATGAGTTTCCAAGGCTATGGAAGCCTTTCGAGTTCACCGACCCTTATCTTGTTTAGACAAGGTCATAGTCAAAGTGGAGGTTCTCTCCTCCCTTCAGATAAAGGTACCTCCTTCTTTGAAGACCTGTTCTTTCCACTGGGATCTCACTCACAGAGATCTTTCATTTAGTTTTTTTTTTTTTTTTTTTTTTTTTTTTTTTTTTTTTTTTTTTTTTTTTTTTTTGCCAGAGTGTCTTGGCTTTCCATGCCTGAAATACTCTCATGGGCTTTTCAGCCAGATCCGAATGCCTTTAGGGCTGATTCTGAGGCCAGAGTGCTGTTTAGGACATCCACCATTCTATGAGTCTGCTGAGTATCCCACTTCCCATGTTGGATCACTCTCCCCTTTATTTATTCTGTCAGTTAGTATTAGCAGGTACTAGACTTGTTTATGTGCTTCCTTTGACTCTTAGTCCTTTCATTATGATCAATTGTGAACTGAAATTGATCACTTGGACTGGTGAGATGGTATTGGTACATGCCACCTTGATGGGATTAAATTGGAGTCCCCTGGTATGTTTCTAACTCTACCATTTGGGGCAAGTCAGCTTGAGCATGTCCCAAATTGTACATCTCTTCCCTCTCTTATTCCTACTCTTATGTTTCACAGGGATCACATTTCAGTTAAATTTCAACACTTAAGAATAACTGTGTATTAATTACAGAATTAAACCAGTCATATTAAGTAGAACAGACAAAAAAACTACTAAGAGGGATAATGTATTAAGTTGTTCATTAACAGTCAGGGCTATGCTGATCAAGTCACCGTTTCCCATAGTGTCCATTTCACTTCAACAGGTTTCCTTTTTAGTGTTCAGTCAGTTGTCACCGATCAGGGAGAACATATGGTATTTGTCCCTTTGGGACTGGCTTATTTCACTCAGCATGATGTGTTCCAGATTCCTCCATTTTGTTGCAAATGACCAGATTTCATTGTTTCTTACTGCGGTATAGTATTCTAAAGAGTACATATCCCATAATTTCTTTATCCAGTCTACCGTTGATGGGCATTTAGGTTGGTTCCAGGTCTTAGCTATTGTGAATTGAGCTGCAATAAACATTAGGGTGCAGACCGCTTTTTTGTTTGCCAATTTAAATTCCTTTGGGTAAATTCCAAGGAGTGGGATGGCTGGGTCGAATGGTAGGGTTATCTTCAGGTTTCTGAGGAATCTCCAGACTGACTTCCATAGTGGCTTGACCAGTTTGCATTCCCACCAACAGTGCGTTAGTGTCCCTTTTTCCCCACATCCTCGCCAGCATCTGTTGTTGGTAGATTTCTGAATGTGAGCCATTCTAACCGGGGTGAGGTGAAACCTCATTGTGCTTTTGATTTGCATTTCCCTGATTGCTAATGACCTTGAACATTTTTTCATGTGCCTGTTGGCCATTTGGATTTCCTCTTTTGAAAAATGTCTATTGAGGTCCCTGGCCCATCTCTTAAGTGGGTTGTTGGTTTTGTTTTTGTGGAGTTTCTTGATCTCTTTGTAGATTCTGGTTATTAACCCTTTATCTGTTGCATAGTTTGCAAATATTTTTCCCATTCTGTTGGTTGTCTCTTCACTCTCCTGACTGTTTCTTTTGCAGTACAGAAACTTCTCAATTTGATGCAATCCCAATAGTTGATTTTGGCTTTGACTGCCTGTGCCTCCCGGGTCTTTTCCAGAAATTCTTTGCCTGTGCCAATATCTTGAAGGGTTTCTCCAATGTTCTCTAGTAACTTGATGGTGTCAGGTCGTAGATTTAGGTCTTTAATCCATGTTGAGTGGATTTTTGTGTAAGGTGTAAGGTAGGGGTCTTGCTTCATGATTCTGCACGTGGAAATCCAATTTTCCCAGCACCATTTATTGAATAGACTGTCCTTGCTCCAGGAATTGGTTTTAGATCCTTGATCAAATATAAGTTGGCTGTAGATGTTTGGGTTGATTTCTGGTGTTTCAATTCTGTTCCATTGGTCTATCCATCTGTTTCTGTACCAGTACCATGCTGTTTTGATTACAACTGCCCTGTAGTATGTCCTGAAATATGGTATTGTGATGCCTCTGGCTTTGTTTTTGTTGTACAAGATTGCTTTAGCTATTCGAGATCTCTTGTGCCTCCATATGAATTTCAGCACCATTTTTTCCAGATCTGAGAAGAAGGTCTTCGGTATCTTGATTGGTATTGCACTGAATCTATAAATTGCTTTTGGGAGAATGGACATTTTGATGATATTGATTCTTCCAACCCATGAGCATGGAAGATTTTTCCATTTCTTGGTATCCTTTTCTATTTCTTTCTTTAAGGTTTTGTCATTTTCATCATAGAGATCTTGAACGTCCTTGGTTAAGTTTATTCCAAGGTATTTGATTGTTTTTGTAGCTATTGTGAATGGGATTGATCTTAGAAGTTCTTCCTCAGCCATGGCATTGTCTGTGTATACAAAGGCTGTTGATTTTTTTGCATTGATTTTATACCCTGCTACTTTGCCAAACTCTTCTATGAGTTCCAATAGTCTCTTAGTAGAGTTCTTTGGGTCCCCTAAATAAAGAATCATGTCATCTGCAAAGAGGGATAGTTTGAGTTCTTCCTTCTCAATTTGTATCCCTTTAATTTCTTTTTCTTGCCTAATAGCTCTGGCTAGAACCTCCAGAACTATATTGAATAGCAGTGGTGAGAGTGGGCATCCCTGTCTGGTACCAGATCTCAGTGGAAATGCTTCCAACTTTTCCCCATTCAATAGGATGTTGGCTGTGGGTTTTTCATAGATTGCTTTGATTGTATTGAGGAATGTTCCTTCCAAACCCAGTTTGCTTAGAGTTTTCATCATGAACGGGTGTTGTATTTTATCAAATGCTTCCTCGGCATCTATTGAGATAATCATATGGTTTTTCTTCTGCAGTCTGTTAATGTGGTGTATCACATTGATTGTCTTGCGCACATTAAACCATCCCTGCATACCAGGGATAAATCCCACTTGGTCTGGGTGGATGATCTTTCTGATGTGTTGTTGCATTCTATTGGCGAGAATTTTATTGAGGATTTTTGCATCTATGTTCATCAGGGATATTGGTCTGTAATTCTCTTTCAGTGCTGCATCTTTTCCCGGCTTAGGAATTAAGGTGATGCTGGCTTCATAGAAAGAATTTGGGAGGATTCCCTCTTCTTCGATTGTTCTGAATAGTTTGAGAAGAATTGGAGTTAGTTCTTCTTTAAATGTCTGGTAGAATTCAGCAGTGAATCCATCTGGTCCTGGGCTTTTCTTTGTTGGGAGGGCCTTTATTACTGTTTCAATTTCTGTCTCAGTTATGGGTCTGTTTAGGTTTTCGATGTCTTCCTGGTTCAATTTAGGTAGGTTGCATGTGTCCAGGAATCTATCCATTTCTGATAGGTTTCCCTGTTTGCTGGCATACAAGTCCTTGTAGTAATTTATCCAGCAAATAATGGAATACATTTCACAAAACAAATTTGGCCCCCCAAACTCCTATTGCATTCATCAGAGATAATTATTTCTCAGAGAATGTAAGGAGCATCCAATTTTTGGTTAAAGAGGCAAGGAAAGAGTTATCTTTTCAAAATGCTGTCACGTTCTCCAAAACTGTCCTGTGAATAGCAAGGCCCATAGAAGAGCAACCTGGTGCTGTGGTGCAGCGGGTGAAGCCGCCGCTGCAATGCCAGCATCCCTTATAGGCGCTGGTTTGAGTCCTGGCTGTTCCACTTCCTATCCAGCTCTCTGCTATGGCCTGGAAAAGTAGTAGAAGATGGCCCAAGTCCTTGGGCCCCTGCACCTATGTGGGAGACCCAGAAGAAGCTCCTGGCTCCTGGCTTTAGATTGGCACAGCTCCAGCCATTGTTGTAATTGGGGAGTGAACCCGCAGATGGAAGCCCTCTCTTTCTTTCTCCCTCTGTCTCTGTGTAACTCTGACTTCTAAATAAATAAATAAATCTTAAAGAAGAAGAAGAGGAGGAGGAGGAGGAGGAGGAGCAGGAGGAGCAGCAAGCAGTGAAATGCCCTGGGGGTGGGAATTCACAATGATAATTTATTAGCAATTCTCATGGATGGTCTAACCAATCCCCTATGAAGCCCTGTATCAAGATCAAATTCTCAAAATATTTCTTCCTCAAAGAAACCCTTTGCTTCAGTGGCAAACCCTGACTCCTCCACTTTCTTTGCTTGGAATGATCATAAATCACACAAATTTATAGAGGAAAAAAGAAACTTAAATATCTCAACCATTGGGGATACTTTTTAAAGATTGATTTATTTATTTATGTATTTAAAAGGCAGATATAGAAGGAGAGAAAGGAGATCAATTGATCTTCCATCCACTGGTTACTCCCCAGGTGGTTGCAACAGCAGGGGCTGGACCAGGCCAGTGTTAGGAGGCAGGAACTCTACCTGGGTCTCCCAGATGGGTGGCAGGGACCCAGGTACTTGGGTCATCTTCTGCTGCCTTCCCTGGCAATTAGCAAGAAGCTAAATCAGAAACCCTGAGTAGCTGGGATTCAGACTGGCGCTCCAGATTTGGGATTCAGAGGCCCCAAGTCTCAGCTTAACCTGCTGTGCCACAACACCCACTCCAGGGCATACTTTGAATATACATATTTCCTTTTTTTTAAAGATTTATTTATTTACTTGAAAGAGTTACAGAGAGAAGGAAAGGCAGAGAGAAAGAGAGAGGTCTTCCATCCGCTGGTTCACTCCCCAAATGGCTGCAATGGCCAGAGCTGAGCCAAGAGCTTCATCTGGGTCTCCAATGCAGGTGCAGGGGCCCAAGGACTTGGGCTACCTTCTACTGCTTTCCCAGGCCAAAGCAGAGAGCTCGATTGGAAGTGAGCAGCTGGGACTTGAACCGGCGCCTATATGAGATACCAGCACTGCAGGCAGAGGCTTTACCCACTATGCCACAGTGCTGGGCCCCAAATATACACATTTCAATACAATACATCTATGTCGCTTCTCACTTTTCAACTGCTCTAAAAATTCCTGTCTTTAACGAATTTCCAGAAAACATCACCCATATCTTCACCGAGCAGAGCAGCTAAGCTATCCCAGGAACATCTGTATCAGCCATAATACTGAAGAGCAACCGTGGTAAGAGCAAGGCACCCTTTTCCTAATCAGCCATCCTGTTGTCCTGCATCTCTAGCTCATTAATAAACTCCAGCCATCCTGCTAGGCTTCCCTTCCCAAGAAGAGGCATGCACGCAAGTCAGCCATGGGGCCAGGCACGCAGTCTTTTCAAAACATGCTTGCTTTGAGCCCAGTTACAGAACCTAACATACATGTTTTCCTTGAACCTGCTTCTATGCAAAACCAGGTGGATTTATTCTCTGATGAATACCGAAATATTGTCAAAATGTTGAACATTCTTTCCAGTAAATACAAAATTGGGCTCTGGATATATGCCAACCACACAAACATCATAAAATAATTTCAGCATCACAAATCCATCATGGCACCCCCGTTCTCATTTTGGAAGATGATTTTGTGGACTCTAGTACAAAACATTGTTTCAGAAGGAAGCTGCACAAGCCCACAAAGGCAGGCATCCAACCAGAAAAACAAAGTCAGTGACAGGAGGGCCACATTAGCACCTACTACAGGGCCCCAGTGGAAAGTATTGAAAAATAGGCCAAGGATACTGCACAATGTGGCTCCATGCTTAGGGATTCTTCACCTTTGAAAGAAATGAAAATGAGTTTTTCTGTCCCTTCTTTTGTAAGACAGAATGCGATATAAGTATTTTAAATGGATTTTGAGCACAATTTTCCATTGCATGAGGGCAAGGAATTTTTTGAAAAGAACAGTCATATTTTCAATATCTTACTGATGCTTTGTATTAATCATTTAAAAACACCATCTGTCTCCTTTGCCAATGGCCTCAGTTCTGAATTAGAAAAGGAAGTACTACCAAAAAAAAAAAAAACCCACAGAAACAAAAATTAAACTCTGTAAAAACCTTAGTCCAGCAGCAGTGTGGTGTGGCAGGGTCCCCGGTGACCCACTGGACAATGAAATGCAAGCAGGCACTGTCCAGCGAGGAGCCTGATAAAACCATGGTCGTCAGCACACTTCAGAGGCTCATTCAGACGGAAAGACACCAGCGTCCCGGCTCCTCTCGGCTGACAAGTGGTGGCAGTGCCCAGGCGGGGGTTTCTGAATGCCAGGGTAGCATTCTGCTCTAGTACCACGCAGCAGATAGCCAACCTGCAGCATTCGGGGGTTGGTGGTCTTGTGTGTGTGGTGGGTGGTATTAGGCATAGCTTGTTTTGCTTTTATACTTAAAAAGGCAGAAGTATTGTGTTTCCTCCTTAGTCATCGTCGCTGAGATAAGGAATATCTTATAAGAAATGATCAAGGCTCCCAGAAACACAGAAGTTGAGAATCAAGCATTCTGAGGGATGGAAGCAAAAGGCCAGGGCAAGACTTAGCCTTGGGGTTGTTTTCCACCTTGGAAGCCTCTTTCTTCCTTCCAAGTTCTCCCCAGACCCTGAACTGGTAGGTGGGGGATCTCTGGCACAGGTGTGGTGTATTGGCAAACAGACTTTAGGCATCTACAACTTAAAAAGACTGCCAAGTCAAACCTCTTGGGTGCCTTTCTCCATGGTCAGCAAATAAACATGGGCCCTGGCACCTTTTCCAATGCTATCAGTGCTGAGAAATGTCATGGAAATTCATTATCTCTTAATCACAGTGTAGTAAAACCTGGCTGCTGTCCCTATTTGGTGCATTTAAAACCATGAGAAGGAGTTACACCAAATACTCCTCATGTTGTCCTGCAGACGGGATAGGATTTCCTCACTTCAAATTTCTTAACATGAAAAACAGAGACACTAACATTTCACCTAATCTAAACTTCACTGGCCAGTTGGGGCTGGCACTATAGCTTAGCAGGTTAAGTCACCACTCGCAGAGCCAGCATCCCATATGGGTTCTGGTTTGCATCCTGGCTGCTCCACTTCTGATCCAGCTCCCAGTTAATGGCCTGGGAAAGCAATGGGAGATGGCCCAAGTGCTTGGGCCTCTGCACCCATGTGGGAGACCCAGAGGAAGCTCCTGGCTCATGACTTCATTCTGGTCCAACCTTGGCCATTGTGGCCATCTGGGGAGTGAACCAGCAGATCGTGGACTTCTTTCTCTCTCTGTAACTCTGACTTTCAAATAAATAAATAAATAAAATAAAATCAGCCCTTCCCCTAGGAACTCCATGTCTCACAACCATTTCCAGTGTTATTTAAGGTCCCGGCTGGTTTTCTGGTACAGATGGGTTCGCTAGAAGACTATAATTTCACCTCATAGTCTTCTAATAATTTTGCTTCTATCCATGGTTCCTTCAAGTCCACTCCATTAAATCTTCGTCTGCAGTCTGCACTCACCAATGGAAAATTTAGCTGCCTGGGAATTTTGCTTTGGGCACTTCACCTTCATTTGGGTTCAAACCCCATAGCTCTGTTTAATAACTCATTTCAAATGTGCAGTCTCTGATTCCTCTGTCTTCCACCTATAAATGGGGCTGAAAATACATTTCCTGCTGACAAGTCACCGCAGAGCAGAGGTGCTTTGAAGCTGCAATGAAACTGTGTCAACGTGGCAGTGGCGTGCATGGAGAAGCTAGTCAGTGATATTTTCTGCCAACATGGAAACGAAGGCTGCAGGTCAGTTCCACACACATAAAACCTGCTGAGGTTACATGCTGTCACTTTATAACCTTGTCCACTACTTTTTAAATGTATAGTCAGACTTTTTGAAGTGAGAGTCTCTGTCCTCCAGAGTATGTCTTCATAATGAACTTCACTTTGCAAACCATGTGTCATCGTAGGCTTTCTAATCCATTTTCCAGTCCCTTGTCTATTCCTGTGTACCCATGCCCATTTACAAAAAGAAATAAAAGAACATCCATGAAACAACACCAAGGAAATACACTCACGGTTTATGTAATAAGCTGCATCACACATTTGCGTAGTCACTTTTTTTTTTTTCTTCCAGAAACTGAACTGCCATGAACAGTAACTTAGTGGGAGGAGGAAAGTTTTTTTGAGTGTTCTCTTCTGGATAATGGAAGAAAATGCAACGGTCAAGGTTAAACTCAGAGAATAGTTACTGGCATAAAAACTGTGTAGTGAAAAGATTTGTTGCTGCTGAAGGCAATTTGTTGTTCCTGAAGACAACAATGTGTGCTAAATAACATCAACTAGTTTTCTTTAGCACCTACTATGTGCCAGGCCCGTGTACTATACACAGGCATCATATATAGCTCATCAAAAAAACAAGGAGGTTACTACCGGACCCATCTCATGAATGAAGCAACAAGTCTCATCCCATTGAGGTCCAACAGTTAGTGTGGAATAAAGCCAGAATTTGCACCCAGTTCTCCTCACTGCCAAAGCCTACCCTTTGCCTCTCTGCCACATGCAAGGGATGTCTCTTATTGGGAAATTTAGCCAGGCATATTTGTCTATAACTTTTCCACCACAGATCCTGGTTACTCAACTTTAAAATTCATCCTATGTGGCCAGCGCTGTGGCACAGCAGGTAAGGCTGCTGCCTGCGGTGCTGGCATCCCATATGGGCACCAGTTGGAGTCTAGGGTGCTCCACTTCTGGTCCAGCTGTCTGCTATGGCCTGGGAAAGCAGTGGAGGATGGATCAAGTCCTTTGGACCCCACACCCACATGAGAGACCCAGAAGAAGCTCCTGTCTCCTGGCTTTGGATCAGCAGAGCTCCGGCCATTATGGCTATTTGGGAAGTGAACCAGCGGATGGAAGACCTCTCTGTCTTTCTCTGCCTCTGCCTTTCAAATAAATAAATAAATCTTTAAAAAATAAATAAAATAAAATAAAATTCATCCTGGATAAAGAAGTGTCTTTATGATTTTAGATTTTAACAGAAATTAAGATAAAGGCGCTTTAGAGAAACAGTCCTAATGTAACCTGACACATGAAAATAACTAGCTGTTTATAAATTGTGTCAGTTTCCCAGTTACTTCAGGCTACTGGGAATCTGTATTTAATGTAGTCACTGCCATGCTGCTCCTATGATCTCTGTCGGAGTCCCTGCAAAGTCAGCGCTAACTGTAGCCTCTAAGAAATGAGTATGCCTTGGCCATGGACGTCATATGTCAAGTTCATGCTCCCAATAAAAGTGTCTCCTAAAACACACCTTCCCTAAGGGCTGAATGGAGAAAATGGAATAAAGTACAATGGGGTTTGGAAGGCAAGCAATGTAAGACCAGTTACACATTGGTAATCTTTGATAGGTCACAAATATATGAGTATTAGAAAGTAGTACAAGTAACAAATATTTATAAGTACCTTCAGTTATCAAGGACAGGACACACTCTGACAGGGTAACCAATAAAACATTTGTTAGGGGGCTGGCATTGTGGCATAATTGTTTACCACTGCCTACGACGCCAGCATCCCATATGGGTTCCAGTTCATGTCCCAGCTGCTCCACTTCTGATCCAGCTCCCTGCTAATGGCCTGGGAAAAGCAGTGGATGATGGCCCAAGTGTTTGGTCCTTTGCCACCCACATGGGAAACCTGCAAGAAGCTCCTGGCCATGGCCATTGTGGCCATCTGGGGAGTGAACCAGCAGATGAAAGATCTCTCTCTATGTGTCTCCCTCTCTTTGTAACTGTAACTTTGAAATAAATAAATTAGGGGTTGGCGCTGTGGTGCAGTGGGTTAAAGCCCTGGCCTGAAGTGCTGGCATCCCATATGGGCGCTGGTTCCAGTCCCAGCTGCTCTTCTTCCAATCCAGTTCTCTAATATGGCCTGGGAAAGCAGTAGAAGATGGCCCAAGTCCTTGGGCCCCTACACCCATGTGGGAGACCTGGAAGAAGCTCCTGGCTCCTGGCTTCCGATCAGCGCAGCTCCAGCTATTGTGGCCATCTGGGGAGTCAACCAGCGGATGGAAGACCTCTCTGTCTCTACATCTCTCTGTAACTCTGCCTTTCAAATAAATAAAATAAATCTTTAAAAATAAACATGAGGAAGCATTAAAAAGTGTCTAAGAGATCTATGTGGGCATAATTAAATGAATTAATTTCTAGATCCTTAAAAAAAGAAATTAAAAAAAATCAAACAAATTTTTGGAAATGTAGTCAGAATGATGAATTTATGCAAGTCAATTATATTCAACCAAATCATATCAAGTATTTTAAATGTTTTGATGATTAAAAACTTGAACCTCAGTTATCCAGAGTATTACATTACATAAATAACGCGTGATGATGCCAGATATCACAGTTTAATCTAAATGGCAGCTGTGGTCTTACACGGATGGACTCTTGGCTGGTGGCAATGTTCTCTGCTCACTGAAGCTGCTCTTCTGACTACATTCCCTGACAATGAAATGAACAACAGTAAAGACATTGCTTTCTTAAAAGCACCCAACAAAACTAAATATGAGACTTAACAAAACAAAATTAGAAACCTATGTCTAGGGGCCAGTACTGTGGCTTAGTGGTTAAAGCTGCCACCTGCAGTGCCAGCATCTCATATGGGTGCCGATTCAAACCACAACTGCCCCCCTCTGGTCCATCTCCCTACTAATGGCCTGGGAAAAGCAGCAAAGGATGGCCCAAGTGTTTGAGCCTCTGCCACCCATGTGGGAGACCCAGATGAAGCTCCTGGTTCCTGGCTTTGGCCGGGTCCAGCCTTGGCTATTGCAGCCATCTCTCTTTCAAATAAATAAATACATCTTTAAAAAGAAAGACAAAGAAAGAAACAAACCTGGGTCTGGAAAGCAGTGAATAGAATTGTCCAAAGATCTGACCATCTTACTGTATGACTTCCTAGATCCTGAAAACATACTCAGGATCCTTTGAATAATAGACTATAAATCAATTAATAGCAAAGGGATGTACCTGAAATAAATCACATATGTTCATCCTTTCTAATGCTCATTCCTTAAACTTATTTTTCCCCTCATTTCCTCCTTTACATGACTTGGCCATATAACCAGATTTGTGGGCCTGTATGGTTCATTTATTTTAATTCACCATTTGGGTATGGGCTTTTCCATGGTGTGAACAGGATTTGGAGCCCCAACTCATGTAAGTGTTTAACCCTCAAAGTCACAAGTTAATGGAACTGGGAGGGTGGAGGCTTGACCTAGTTCTGGCCTGAGGACAGGTCTGCAGGTCACTGGGAGCATGCCTTTGCAAGGTTGTTCCCATGCGAGGGTTGCCTCTAGGAGCCAGAGTCCACCCAGCTCTTCTCTTGCTGCATCCTGGCTTCCCACACACGCTCCAACACTGCCATCCTCCAGTTTCCTCAGATGGCTCAGTCAATGGGGTCCACCTGATTTGGACTGTGAACCTCCAAAACCACAAGCCAAAATAAGCCTGCTTCTTTCATAAGCAACTTGTCTGAGGTATATTGTCATAGTGATGAAAAACTGACATTCAGATTTCCTTAGATTTCTCATTTTATTCAGTTTTTCTAGCCACTGGGCCTTGCACGAAAAGGTCTCTTTGAGGGTTTTCTGTTAAGTGCTATGGCTGTAGCATACTGCAACAAAATACATCAATAAAACCACTCAAGTATGTGTACTTCATACTCCCAGATAAAACACATCTGAAAACAAATTGCCTTTTAAAATTTCATCTATCATGCACACTGGCATTGACAATTAATGAGAACCACAGCAATCTTGAAGGTGTTGGAGAAATTAGGCAATCAGGTTTTAAGGTCCTGCTCTACCACTGACTAACGATGTAACCTTGAGCAAGTTAGGTCACCTCTGGAAACTAAACTTTCCTCCTCAGTTAACAGATAAAGGAGGCCTTGTCCTTGGAGGGTTACTACAAGGATTTAGGTAAGTGCATCACCAGCCTTGGCACATTAGAAGTATTCAATCAATGTTAGTTAATCTTTCATTCAGTGTAATCATACCCTTCCCTCGTCAGTTTGCATACATAAATATAACTTAGAAGATTAATACGAGACATATCAATAGAAATATAGAAAAATCTCAGTAAGCAAACTGTCATTTTGGCCATGATGTTTCTGTACATTCTCGGACCTCAGTTCTCACTTAGGTAATCTAAAAGAAGAACAAAAGATGTCATTCCATTAGAAAATATTCACTGGGGTCCCACTGTGTATGACGAGAGGAAAAAGATTCAAGATCTGCTTATTCCCAGCAACCCAATGACTTTAATGATGTCATCAGAATTTCTGGCCAAATTAATATAGTCAAGATATTTAGCCAATCTTGCCACATGGTAATTCAATTTTTAAGAAACCTGAATCAGAATAATACCACACTATTGAGTGAGTCAGAAATCAATTACAGGAAAGTCAACCAGAAATCCAATAGATTAGAAACCACCAGATAGAAAAGACCATATCTCATCCCTTTCAACAGATAATATATGGGAATTGGGTTGATTTCTAAACAAAATCAAAGGACTCAAAGTGATATAAAATTACAGTATAAAATATTTCTGTAATGAATTTATGAATCCATGTGAATTAACAAATGAAATATTTAACTTTTCATTTCTACAAGTGAGAGCTTTTCACTCCTCTATTGCAGGTTGTTTGTTTTTTTTTGTTTGTTTGTTTGTTTGTTTTTTTTTTTTTGACAGGCAGAGTGGACAGTGAGAGAGAGACAGAGAGAAAGGTCTTCCTTTTCCATTGGTTCACCCCCTAATGGCCGCTGCGGCCGGTGTGCTGCAGCCGGTGCACCATGCTGATTGGAAGCCAGGAGCCAGGTGCTTCTCCTGGTCTCCCATGAGGGTGCAGGGCCAAAGACTTGGGCTATCCTCCACTGCACTCCCAGGCCACAGCAGAGAGCTGAACTGGAAGAGGAGCAACCGGAACAGAATCCAGCACCCCGACCGGGACTAGAACCCAGTGTGCCGGCACCATAGGCAGAGGATTAGCCTAGTGAGCTGCGGCACTGGCCACCGGTGTTTTATTATTAGAGAGAGAGAGAGAGAGAGAGAAAGGTCCCATCCTCTGCTTCACTCTCCAAGTGCCCGCAATGCCCCACAGCTGGGGCTAAAGGAAGGAGCTGAGAACTGAATCCAGGTCTCCCACAACAGTGGCAGGAACCCAGTTACTTCAGCCATCACCACTGCCTCCCAAGGTCTACATTAGCAGGAAGCTGGAGTCAGGAGCCAGAGCCAAGAATCAAATGTGGATATTCTGATGAGAGACACAGATGTCTTGACCATTAGGCTAAATGCCTGCTCTGAAGATAACATTTTTCAATTTATGCAACTGATTTCAAATTTATAAAATGTTAACATATTGGGGCTGGCACTGTGGCATAGTGGGTAAAGCTACCACCTGCAGTGCCAGCATCCCCTATGGGCACCGGTTCGAGTCCCGGCTGCTCCGCTTCTGATCCAGCTCTCTGCAATGGCCTGGGAAAGCAGTAGAAGATGGCGCCTGTGCTTAGGCCCCTGCACCCACATGGGATACCTAGCATAAGCTCCTGGCTCCTGGTTTTGGATCAGCCCAAGTCCAACTGTTGTAGCCATTTGCAAAGTGAACCAGCGGAAGGAAGATCTCGCGCTCTCTCTCTCTCTCTCTCTGTAACTCTTTCAAATAAATAACTAAATCTTTAAAAATTCATAAATAATTTAGAAAATTCTCCTCACCTTGACCATTAAAGTACATCATCAGTGACTGACTAGCTCTGTGTTCTTATGCCAGTGACATAATCTTTCTTACTCCAGTTTCCTTATCTGTAAAATGAAAACACTGAAACTCTATAAGGCACCTACTGCCCAGCTCACATGTTCTAGGAAGACAAGATAGGCAGTATTCCATGTCCACAAAACTTCTGTACAGGTATCTGGGAAGGAGAGTCTAGGATGATAAGGGCACTTGAACATGCACAGCAAAGACTACTTGCCTTATAGAACTAGAAAGCAATCAAGAAAAAAAATATAAACTTCAAACATCACAGGTTAAATAGTGTGTGGTAAGTAGAATTATTGTTCTCAATTGGTCATTCCCCTGTGGTACGATCCTTGCTGCATTCTGATAGTATGCAATTGTATTCTCCATCCCCTGCCTTGAACTTGCATTTGGCCATGTGATTCACTTTGCTCAACGGGATATTAGTGGAAGCAACAGTTAAGAGTGACAGCCAAGTGTGCTTGTGCATTGGAATTGCTCTCTCGAGTTTCTGCCATTGCCAGAGAGAAAACACCTTGGTAGACAATGCCTAATAGCCCAAGACCAAAAGGGACCCATGGAGCAGACTGAGACCTGGCCTGTTGCCTGAAACCAAACCCAGGTAAACACCAAGTCACCCCCTGATGCAAGAGAAAGAGGGTATTTTGTTGTAGGTCTCTTCCAATGTATGGTCTGTTACCACAAAAGCTGACTCATCCTGCAGAGAAGTAACATGTGGAAAATGAAGAAGAGAAGACAAACACTGAACTCGCTCTACAGGTGCCAAGTACTCAGCATGGTCACGAGAGTGTCAGGTTACAGCAATGCCCACTTGAAAACCACACACGAATTGCAAAAGGATCCTCTATACCCAATTTAACATGCACACAACTAATGACCACATGTGGTTAATTTGATGACAAAATTAGGCCTTTATTGGATAGGAATTAAAAGTACAGAAAAATATCAACAACCCTGAAACTCCATGTAGGACATTTGCCTTCACAAGTTCTCATATCCTGTCCCCTCACGTCTCTCAGCCAGGAGATGTGGCAGATGTGTATCCTAAGCCAACAAGCTGTCATGCACACACCTGCTAAAGAGAGGATATTTCAGTTTCTCCTCGGATCTGGAGGCTACTAAATCTGAACAAATTAACTTTACAGACAATCTGTGTCTATGTGTTCCATAATTAATAATTACCATGTTGTCATCTGATCAGAGGATAAATTAGGCATAGAGGGAAAGCTTCAAAAACTCAATATCAGAGCACCATTTATATCAATAAAATTATGAACATTATTTTATACCACTTAATAATAGATTATGTAACAAATTAAAGCAAAATTTGATAATGTATAATAAACTATTCATGCTACAAGATTAAATGAAAAAAGCCTACAAAGGGGTACCCATAGTAAAACCATAATAAAGTAAAAAGACAAGGCTCAGAAAACCTTGTTTGAATAGTCTCACAACACTTATACTGTTAATACATTATCTTTGAGTGTAAAAACATTATCTAGGATGATTAAATTGTTTTATTTCTGTTTTTCTGTATTTCCATATTTTTCATATGAATATGTGGTATTCAAATAAAATGTGATTTGAATTCACTTTTCCTAAATGTCAACTTTGTTCTTTCAAAATGTAGTTTTCCTTTTGGTATATTTTGTTTTCTCTTCTTCCATATCCTTACCAAAAAGTGGGAGGAGCAAATTAATATTGCCATAGAGTTCCATATTTACATCTAATTTTCAAAAGTTTTCTTGATTAGCAAGAACCTAGATGTTTAATCCTGCATCTAAAGTAGCATTTGCATTCTTTCCTAAGCTTAAAACTGACCAGAGCAATGAACTGGTATAATTGCTACCCAGGAGCTTCCAGTGCCTTACAGTATGGGCATTTAAAAAAACAAAGACAGTATTTTGTTATTGCCAAACCAGACAAAGGACATGCAAATAGTGTGTGCAAAGACACACCAACAACATCTACAGATTTGTAACAATTTTTAACAGAATTGGCTGGCCTAACTCAAAAGTTGTATGTCAATCAATTATAAACAACATGAGCTCAAAAGAATAAAGAATTAGCATGCCTCTCATCCAGAGAGCTTGGAAGACTCCAGTGAGGGCTGCCATCTGTAGTTAATGAACACTAAAAGAGCACTGTAGCTCTTAATATGACAAAGGGACTCAAACAATCAAGCACCCCACATCCTCGACAAAAAGAATTGTTCTAAGCACTTGCTCCGCCCCGTCTGCTCACTCTGCCCCTGAGGAAGTGGAGTGACATCTGGAGTGGTTGGAAAGGGCATGCTCCACTCTGCTCTACGCTTCTTCCTCTTGCAAGCATTAATTCCACCTGTTCCTCCCTGCCCAAAGCTGCCCCCAGGTAAGGATCCTCCGAGACAGGAATCATGCCGCAGCCCAGTGCTAACTGGGGTAGGCAGGGTAGTTCTGCCTAACTCAGGGCTTCTGCTGTTAGAAGCTGCACGCGGCTGCTGCAGTAAACGGGGGATATTTGGCCCGGCGTTTACGCTCTGCTTTAACTCTCAAATTGTTCAAACACCAAGGCCCTGGGTGCCAGCTTGGTGATGGTTCCGTTCCAACAATGCTACAGCAGAACACCGTGCTTACTCTCAGAAAGAGCTTCTGATTGCCACTGATTGATTTGAAAGTACTCAAAGTCAAATCAATGGCCTGATTTATAAGGAAGTTATCAATCATCCAGCGAGACAATGAGTCCACACTGGAATGATTCACTTAACAACATTACGATTCTGGCCACGGCACTCTACCACTCATACTGTTATTAATATTTTTCCTTTAGAAAGTTCATTGCTTTTTAAAGTATTGAGTCCAAAGGAAACCATGTCACCTCTGTGAAAGGAAAATGAGTGGCACTTGTCAAAGATTAAACTGAAAATTCTATATGGTACCTAGCAGATACACTTCATATGCTTTATAAAGATCAACTTTTTAATTCTTCCGACAGTCCTAAGAGGTAGGTAGTGTTGTTACTATCATTCTAAAGATGAGAAAATCAAGGTATGGAGAGGGTAAGAAATTTGTTCAAGGTCAGGCAGCTCATGACGGCCAGCAGAGACGGACCCCACATGTCTGGGCTGCACAGTCAGCTCTAACCAAATATAGAAAGTGACAAAGGCAATACAAAAAGAATGTCATCACGTTATAAAAATAAAAACTAAAGGCAAGGCATAACAGTCAATTGACTGAGGCTGGCACTGTGGCACAGTGGGTTAAGCTGCACCTCTGACAGTGGTATCCCTTAAGAGTACTGGTTCCATCCCAGCTGCTCCACTTCTGACCTAGCTCTCAGCTAATGGCCTGGGAAAGCAGCAGAAGACGGCCCAAGTGCTTGGGCTCCTGTCACCCACTTAGGAGACCAGGATGGAATTCCAGGCTCCTGGCTTCAGCCAGGTCCAGCCCCAGCTCCAGCTATTGCAACCATTTGGGGAGTGAACCAGCAGATGGAAGCGCGCACTCTCTCTCTCTCTCTGCAACTCTTTCTTTCAAATAAATAAAATTAAATTAAAAAACAAACCAGCTAACAAAAACTCACCCTGAAAGTTCTAATTCTGTTGGTTAATTTTCTTTAAAAAAAAATTATTTTTGACAGGCAGAGTTAGACAGTGAGAGAGAGACAGTGAAAGGTCTTCCTTTTTCCGTTGGCTCACCCCCCAAGTGGCCACTATGGTGGCGCGTTGCGGCTGGAGTGCTGCGCTGAACTGAAGCCAGGATCCAGGTGCTTCCTCCTGGTCTCCCATGGGGTGCAGAGTCCAAGCACTTGGGCCATCCTCCACTGCACTACCTGGCCACAGCAGAGAGCTGAACTGGAAGAGGGGCAACCGGGACAGAATCCAGCGCCCTGACCGGGACTAGAACCCAGTGTGCCGGCGCTGCAGGCGGAGGATTAGCCTATTGAGCCATGGGGCCGGCCAAAATAATGGTTAATAAACAGTCAATAATAAAAATTTGAATTGTAAAGTTAAAATGAAGTGTAAAGAATAATAACCAGTTGATTTATAAAAATATACTCCTGAAAATTTAATCCTTGTTGAACAAGAAATAATTGTGAATGAATGCTATGTCCCACATTAGAGTACCAGGGTTAAATCGCTGGTTCCAGCTCCTGACTTCCTCTTTCCAACAGTGCAGATCCTGGGAGGCGGCCCATGATGGCTCAAGTAATCAGGTTCCTGCCATCCATATGGGGACCTGGGTAGGGTCCCAGTTCCTGGCTTAAGTCCACCCCATCCTGGCTGGTACAGGTATTTGCAGAATGAAACAGTGGGATTCTTTCTTTCTCTCTCTCTCTTTCTCTCTCTCTCTCTCTCTCCATGCCCCCATCTGTCGCCCACTGTGTATGTGTGTGTGTGTGTGTGTGTGTGTCTTTCTCTGCCTCTCAAATAGATTTTTCAAAAACATAAGTCTATTTTAAAAAGGAAAGAAAAAGAAAAGTAACTGTTTAAAAGTCAGTAACAAAGGCTTCGTTCTAAGACTAATTGGAGGGAAATGCCCTGAAGGGAAAGACATTTTAATCCAGTTTTGCTCCTCTTTTTCTTCTCCTGAGCAAAAATCTACAGGTTTCATAGCCCTGAATCACTCTGAATTTACATAATGACATTTTTCCCACCGCATTCTTGAACGTCTTGATCCTATAAGCCCTACACACACACACACACACACACACCACCACCACCACCACCACCACCACCACCACCACCTCTTGCCCCACCATAACCTGCCTTTAAGTGATTCCTTGGGTCAGCAAGAAGTGAATCATCCTCTGAGCTCTGCCCCTTCAGTTTCACCTAAACAGCAACACTGTTTCCGGAAGTCAAGCCTTCGGTGGGCTCATCTTTCCATAAGGCAAGCATGTGAGACACAGGAGACCTGGAAATGTGCCCTCCATCCCCCTTCCCTTGCTTCCTGGAAACACAGCAAGTGCACACTTCCTACTTTACCTTGCAGCCAGGGAGAACTATCGGACTGACTTCTGGCCAACAGAATGTGAGCAGAAGTGACTCAGGACAGCTTCCGTCCTGGTCTCTCAGTAACTCCGGAGAGATGTCACGTGCCCTCTTTCTCTGCCCTGCGGTGGTGGAAGCAGACTCAAGGACCCTGGAGCCCCACACAGGCAGTCTGAGACCCTGAGTGATTGTGGGACCCACGACCCACCCCTACCAACACCCACACGGGACTATGACGGGGGAGAAATCACCTGCTACTGACTTTATTTGCTTAGATTTTGAGATACTTTACTACATAAATTAACTTTTAAAATTTTAAGTTATACAAGTTTCATGTATTTCATATACAGAGATTTAAGAACATAGTTATACTTCCCTCCCTCCCACCCACGCTCCACCCATTCTTCCTCATCCCTCTCCCATTCCCACTCTTAATTTTGACAGAGATCTACTTTCAGTTTACTTAATGGTTGTAAAATCTTGATTAATTCTATACACTAAGACAAATGCTTAACTAACTATTGGAAAATCAGTCCTCTGTGTACCCCTTAAAACCACCACTCTGCCCACACTGTACACAGTTTGATTATTCTTTCCTTATGCTTCCAGAAGCTGACAATGGCTGTGTGATACCAAGTCATCTTCCAACTTAACTTAATATTCTCTTTTTCTTTTTGCCAATGCTTCACTATAACTGGCACAGTAAGTAAATGGTATTCATGGGGTTTAATCACAAAAGCGTATGTTTTCCCTATTGTCTTTTTATGCTTGGTCAGGTCCTTCCATTAACCCTGACTCTTATGGTCATATGTAGGTAAATGAATAGTCTACTGGCATTTTGAATCACAATTGTAGGCTTGGTTCAGTATTGAAAGTTGTCTCAGTTTTAAACAAAAAAAGAAAAAGAAATCTTGTCTTTTGCAACAAAATGAATGCTACTGGAAACCATTATAATTAGTGAAATAAGCCAGTCCCAAAGAGAAAAATACCAAACATTTTCCTCAATCTGTGGTAACTAATAGAGTACTTAAAACTGTAATCTATAGACATGAAATAGACACTTTAAAATTCGATGATTGTTTACAGGTCCTGTCTCTACTGTTGAGGAACAGTGTTTTTTTTCTTCATTCTATTTGTTGAATTCTTTACTTAGTGTAGGGTTAATCCTATGAGTATAAAGTAAATTTAAAATAAATCTTTGTAAAACTTGGGAGGGGGAATAGGAGAGAAGGAAGAAGGGTAGGAGTGTGGGCAGGAGGAAGGGTGGGAAGAATCACTGTTTCTAAATCTGTATATATCAAATTTGTTACCTTAAATACAATTTTAAAAAAATTGCCTAGTTGCATCTGGTCATTGACACATCAACCATCATGCAAAGTTAAGATTCTCCCTGCCATCTGACCCACAATCATGTACCCACAGCAAGCTTCTTCGGTACCCAGGGAAAGGGGTACTATCGTTTGCATTTAAGTTGCACTACATGCTCCTGCAGGCATTTAAACCCCAAAGTCTTATATTAATAGTGTTAAGAAGGTAGAAACTTGATCTGACTAGACATTTGGAGGTGGGGGCCTTTGGGAAGTGATTAGATTGAATGAGACCATTTTAGGGAGAAGCCCCCAAGGCTGAATCCCAGTGGCTTTAGAAGGAAAGTGGCAGAGACTTGCCACACGATGCCCTGTGCCACCAGGAGACCCTGCCAGCAAGATGCCCACAGCAGAGGCCGAGCCAATGGAGCCTTCCCCGTCCCAGATGGTGAACCTCCAGGACTGTGAGCCAGAATAAACTTCTGCTCCTCATGCAGTTAGCCTGCCTCAGGAAGTCCGAGGAAAGTCAGGAAAGCTAACACAGGAGGCAGAGTTAATATCTGTATTAAATTCATTCTCCCCTATTTAGCAGCTGCTAGTTCTGGCCTCTGTCCTGCCAGGGTTGAAGCTGCACAGAGAAGGCAGGAAAAGGACAGGACAATTCCTTTTGGTGGGTGCTGCGCTGAGACAGCACTGGCAGCATCTGAGGCCGACATTTGCAGTTGTGGGTATATTTGCAGGGTGTCAACATTTTACTCATTTTAATAGTTTAGGGAGGTTGATGAGATTACGGGGTTGGGAGCCCATCGAAATTGTTCCGTGATACCAACACTGACTGTCTCCAGTTTTAACCTGTGCTCTTAACTGTCTTAGCAAGAACATCTAAGTTTCACTAGGGATCATGGTGAGTCCATTTTTTCCTGCAACAAAGATTCTGTCTGGCAGTGCTAAGATTATCCATAATAAGCAATTTTTCCAACTGAAAAACTCCAGCCCTATCTTTGACCTTTATCAGAATCTGTTCATGGTCAAGGTAGCATTTCAAAGAATACTGACAAAAGGCCTTAGCTCCGTGCCTCTGAACTGCAGAAGTTTCAGCTTCACTCAAAGAAAAAGGCACATTCTTCTGCACATTGTAGTGAAAGTGACCATCTGAACATCATCCCTGGAAGGGGTAGCCCCAGCTTACTCATCAACTCTTCTAAGACAAATGGAGGCTTTGCATGGATTCAGGCATTTCTTTTTTTTTTTTTTTTTTTTTTTTTTTTTTTTTTTTTTTTTTTTGACAGGCAGAGTGGACAGTGAGAGAGAGAGACAGAGAAAAAGGTCTTCCTTTTGCCGTTGGTTCACCCTCCAATGGCCGCCGCGGCCGGCGCACTGCAGCCAGAGCACCGTGCTGATCCAAAGCCGGGAGCCAGGTGCTTTTCCTGGTCTCCCATGGGGTGCAGGGCCCAAGCACTTGGGCCATCCTCCACTGCACTCCCAGGCCACAGCAGAGAGCTGGCCTGGAAGAGGGGCAACCGGGACAGAATCCAGCGCCCCGACCGGGACTAGAACCCAGTGTGCCAGCGCCACAAGGCGGAGGATTAGCCTAGTGAGCCGCGGTGCCAGTGGATTCAGGCATTTCTAAACCTTTTGGGTGATGAACAGAATTCTTAAAAAATGTTTATTTACTTGAAAGGCAGAGTTAGAGAGAGAGAGGTGGAGAGACAGAGAGAGGGAAACAGAGAGAGAGAGAGAGAGAGAGAGAGAGAGAGAGAGATTGATCTTCCATCTACTGGTTCACTCCCCAAATGGCCACAATGGCCAGAGTTGGGCCAGGCTGAAGCCAGGAGCCTCTTCTTGGTCTCCCATGTGGCTGCAGGGCCCCCAGGGACTTGGACCATCCTCTTTTGTTTTCCCAGGTGCACTAGCAAGGAGCTGGATCAGAGGTGAAGCAGCTGAGACTCAAACTGGCACCCATATGGGATGCTGGTGGCACGGTGTAGGGGCAGCCTTACCCACTAATCCACAGTGCCGGCCCAATAAACTGAGTTATTAAAAGAGACTTCTAAAATCTCAGTTTTTGAGACAATAGGAAAAACAGGTATTTTGCAAAAACATATTGACTTCCAATTAGAGGGCAGTGTGGGTAACAGAGAGCGCCCCAGCTAAGCGGGCGAAAGGATTCAGCATTTCTTTGGAAAGTGGAATTACAACTGCAGAGCAGCTCCTCTGGGTTACAGTGTGCATTGCTTATGACTTGAATGGGGGACCCCTGATTTTCTACTATAAGGGAATATTGTAGTTCAGAAAGGTGGGGGAAGGTAGAACAGGGGGAGCAGAGGTTCCAGAATCTGGGTTCCATTCAGGATCTCTACTTAGTAGTTGTGCGACCTGAGGCAAGCTACATAATGTTTCTGAGCCTCAATTGTCCCAGCTCTAGAATGAGGATAAAAAATAAGTCTTGCAGGGTCATTCAAAGAATGTTAAAAAACATACTAAGAAGCCTAATGCAATGCCTGGTATTTAACAGACACTCAGCAAATAGCCTCATTTCTGCTTTCCAAGGTCACAGTAGGCATGGAAGACACATGCTGTTCTGCAGGCACCCAGGGTTTGTGAGGCACTGTTAACTTTTAAAGCACTTTCACAGGGCTGGGCGTGTGGCAGAGCAGTTAAGATGTCCCTTGGGACGCCTGCACCCCATAGTGCCTGGGTTCAAGTCCCACTTCCATTTCTGATTTCAGCTTCTGCAAATGCACACTCTTGGAAGCAGCAGATGCTGGCTCAAGTATTTTGGATCCTTGTTATTCACATGGGAGACCCAGGTTGAGTTCCCAGCTCCTGACGTTGGTCTGGCCCAGCTCCAGCTGTTGTCGGCATTTGAGGTGTGAACCAATGGATGGGAGCTTGTGCTCTTTCTGAGATAAAAATTTAAAGCACGGGGCCAATGCTGTGTCCTAGTGGGTAAAGCTGCTGCCTGCAGTGCCAGCATTCCATATGGGCGCCTGTTCGAGTCCCAGCTGCTTCACTTCCGATACAGCTATGGCCTGGAAATAGAGCCCCTGCAATCACATGGGAAACCCCGAAGAAGCTCCTGGCTCCTGGCTTCAGATCGGTGCGACTCTGGCTGTTTCAGTCAATTGGGGAGTGAACCAGCAGATGGAAGACCTTTCTCTCTCTCTCTTCTCTCTCTCTCTCTCTCTCTCTCTTTCTCTGCCTCTGTTTTCTTACTTTTTTGATCTAAAAAAAAAAAAAGAAAAGAAAATGAAACACAAAAGAAGGAGCTCTGGAAAAAGCACACCACATGGTACAATAAAAATAAAAATGTAAGGTTCTGTCAGACTTGGGGATGTGGTGTGAACAGGCTTCAAAGAAGTAGAAGAATGTCATGCAGAGTAAGCTGAAATGCTCTTCAGGTACAATAACAAGTCAAACATCTGAGTTTGCCGCAAATTTGACCTAGAGATTCATTTTCATAAAGAAAGAAGTCTCGCTGTTTGCAACTTGCTGCAAATGGAGCAACAGTGGTACTCAGCCTTGCTTATCACCCATGTGTATTCCCTGGTGGGACCTAGAGGGATACGGGGGAGCCAGGCTTTCCTATTAAAACCTCCTAAATATAGTCTCTGCAGTATCACATTTGCTGGGCCCTTTTACATCCTAAGATCCAAAGCCAATAAAAATCTACACTACAGATAAAATGGGGGTCCCAGCAGGAATCCAACCCATGCCCCCAGAGCCTGCTCACGTGGGGCCAATGAGCATGCCAAGACACAAATCAATAATGGACGAGAACGTCGGTTTCCACCACCCCGGCCCCCAGCACGTGTATCACTGTCCAGCAAATGGCCTGGGACAATTTAGGGGCTAGAAATCTAGGCTTAGCTGTGAGAATTAGAGCCAATCTATCTATTCATTTGTTTGAGAGGCAGAGACACACAGAGAGAAGGTTCTCATCTGTTGGTTCACTCCCAAGATGCCCACACAGCCAGGGCTATGATGGACCACGGTGTGAGATAAGAACTCAGCTAAGAACTGAGCTAGGAACACCCCTGTGGGTGGCAGGGACCCAAACACTTGAGCCAGCACCTGTTACTTCCCTGGCTGTGCACCAGCAGGAATACAGACTCAGGAGCAGAGCTATGACCCAGGTACTCCAACAAGGATGTAGGCATCCCAACCATCGTGCTAACCACCAGGCTGTACCACTGTATTTTTAACTGTAGGTGCTACTGTTACAGTTACCCCTAGCTGGCCTTGCCTCAGGAAGCCTCGGGTGCAGTTCCAAGTACCCAGTGGACCTCAAATGTACACCTTGATGATTATAAATTTCCAATTTCCTGAAAGGCAAAGAATGGAAATCTTCACTCTTTTTCTTTTAACTAATGCATAAAAATTGTATATATTTATGGGGTATCATGTGATATTTCAATACATGCATATAATGTGTAATGTTCAAATCAAGGAAGACCTATTTATCTCTTCAAACATTTCTTTATGAGGAAACCATTTAAAATCTTTTCTTCTATTTTTTAAAAATAAAATATATAGTACATTATCATTATCCAAAGTCACAATACTATGCAACAGAACACCAGAAATTCTTTATCCTAACCATAATTTGCATTTTTATCAATCCCAGAAACTATCAGAGGCTGTTATTTATATGGTAGTTATCAATAAGTGTATAATAAAATTAATTAAATATAATTAATATGCATTTTTATGTAGGGGTAGCCTTTACAAGGATTAGCTTTCCATTTCAGAATGTTATTTTACAGAGGCAATAACATAAACCAACTTCTCTGCTCTAAGTTTAACTAAGAACAGGAAAATTCATGGTAGTAAAACTGAAGACAAGATGAAACTCTGAACATATTTATTGCATGCAAACTTTACATGAGACTCTTTTAACACCAAGATGGAAGCTTTCATCTCTAGATAAATTTATATGCCCCAAAATATTATTTGCAAATTCATTTTTGCTCTTTCTCTAAGTCAAGGAATTCATCCCTAATAGAGATTTGTATTACTTACTTGCTTACTTACTTAATTCTTTGCTAACAGTTTGCCAAGCCTGAGGCATTAAATCAAAAGTTATTTGATGAAAACATAGTTGATGCTATGATTCAAAGAAGAAAGATGGCTATCATTGGTGCATAACTCATTAAGTCAATAGTCTTCAGATGTACAAAGGTGTTCTCAGGTCACTCTGGAGCACTGGTTGTCATGTCCAAATATCTGGAACCCTGATGTGGAGGGGAAGAAGGATGTGAACCTAAACTCACTGAGACCGTGCCCTTTCATGGACCCATTAGAGATGCTTGCTGTAGAAAATGAACATTCTTCATTCTACAAAATGTGATCAACTTAGAAGAGGGGTCAAAAAATACAGTTCACAAGCCAAATTCAAGCAGTCTTCTGTTCTTGTGAACAAAATTCATTGAACACAGCCACACTGTTCATTTATGTATTACGTGTGACAGTTTTCACTGCATGATAAATTGCAGGACTGACTCGTATTTAAAGAGAGCAAATGTTCTGCGAAGCCAACAATGTTTACTTTCTAGCTCTCTATAGAAAGTTTGCCAAACCCTTATTTATTTATTTGAAAGATTTATGTATTTATTTGAAAGGCAAAGTTACAGAAATGCAGAGGCAGAGAGAGAGAGAAAGAGAGAGAGAGAGAGAGAGGTGTTCCATCTGCTGGTTCACTCCCCAAATAGCCACAATGGCTGGAGCTGGACCAATCTGAAGCCAGGAGCCAGAGGCTTCTTTTGGGTCTCCCACATGGGTGCAGGTACCCAGGGACTTTGGCCACCTTCTACTCTTTTCCCAGGCCATAGCAGAGAACTAGATCAGAAGTGGACCAGCCGGGACTCAAACCAGCATCCACACGGGATGCAGGCACTGCAGGTGGTGGCTTTACCCATTACGCCACAGCACTGGCCCCCAAACCCTTTTTTAGGGTAATACTAAGTCACAGAGATACCAACATCACACCAAAATCCACTCCACCAATCCTCAGTGCAATCTCCTAAAATAATAGAATTTGATTTAACTTGTCAGTTTACTTCTTGAATCACCAACATGATACTTATTAAAGAGGAGCACATTTTGCCATAAGGTGGTAATAGGAGAAATAGAAGATATGCACCTTGCCTTTAGTATTGAAGACTGGCATTTAATTCATGTATAGAAAAGCACATTTGCAGTTTTTACTACATTCCCTCCATGTGTGTTTTGTCTCTTACCTTAACTTCAAGGACTGAGACAAACTCTAAAGCATTAAAATGCAGAAGTAAAAAATATAATCGAAAAGTCATTCTGTCAATTCCTTTTTTTTGAGATTTATTTATTATTTATTTGAAAGTCAGAGTTACACAGAGAGAGGAGAGGCAGAGAGAGCAAGAGAAAGAGGTTCTTCATCCAATGGTTCACTCCCCAATTGGCCGCAATGGCCAGAGCTGTGCCTATCTGAAGCCAGGAGCCAGGAGCTTCTTCTGGGTCTCCCATGCGGGTACAGGGGCCCAAGGACTTGGGGCATCCTCCACTGCTTTCCCAGGCCACAGCAGAGAGCTGGATTTGGAAGTGGAGCAGCTGGGTCTCGAACTGACGGCCATATGGGATACCAGCACTTCAGGCCAGGGCATTAACATGCTGTGCCACAGCGCTGGCCCCGGTCTGTCAATTCTTAAGATGTGATTCCTTCCATCCCTACCTTTGATACTTGTCTAGCTGCAGCATTGTCAGCTTGGCCCACACAGCTCCCTGGCCAGAAAGCATCAGCTTTATGCTGCCTGACTGCCCCCGTGCAGCTGCCCCTGCTATCCAATCATCATGCCCTTTTCCTCCTTCATCCCAGCCTCCCCGCCCCCCCAACACACACTGCAGCTCCTTGGATGCTTGACTAGCAGAGAGTAGCAGTGTTACCGTTCTTTCCAGCAAAAAGTTTCATTGCATGCATCCTCACAAACACAAATAAAGGAAAAGGCCAGAGAAAGGAAATTGAAGAAGCAAACAAAGAGTCAAAGTCAACAGGTAGCAAAGACAAAGGTTATTGGAAAGTGGGAAAAGGGTATGTAGGCCTACACCAAAGGCAGAAGCTCATCAACAAAGAAGAAAAAAAAAAGAAAAAGAAAAAAAAGAAAGCTGAGCTGTCAAAAGAGAAGGAAGTAAAAGCACAGTGAACCAGCCATCAGGACATCTTAGGCTTTTGCAGTGATCCTGTTCTTTGCAGACATATCCTGCATGTCTCAGCTGTTGCACTGTGCATACTTGCAATCCAGGGAGAAGACAATGATGGAGGTGGGTCTCTCTCCTAATAGGTATGGAGCCTGTGTGTGGAGAATTCCCATTTTCACACACTTTATAGGACACTGTAATGTCTTTGCTTTAATGCTCATTAAATTGAGCCATATGACTACACTGCAGAAGATGCTATTGTCTACTTAATGGTTATGGAGCAAAACCAAATCAAGGAAACACAAACATCAGCTCAGCATTCAACCTAACTCTTGCAGCCCTTCTGGTCATGCAGAAAATTAATCTCTCTGCACCCTACACTTCTGCTATTCAGAAACCTTAGCTCAGGGCTCAGCTGATTGAGAGCCCATCGTTCTAACTCCTGAGCAAGGCATCTGTTGGCCACAACAAACCAGAAAACATAAAATACTTTTAACATTTAGTAGAAGTTATATTTTTAGACTGAATTTATTAATGTACTAAAGATACAAAATACAAGGGGTATGCTATGTAGTCACAGGAACCTACATATTCATAGACTTGGAGAGGTAGGATGTGGAAAGATGTCTAGAGCAGAGAATGTAAGGGGATGCTGGCTACCGAGGCTGGGAAAGTACACTATCAGAAGTTCGTACCAGGTAGGGTGGGAGCCTGTAGATAAATGCTCCGTGCTTCCATCCCCCAAGAGCACAATCGGCGGTGCATCCTGTAGGCTGTGCAGGATGATATGAGTGAGCTCCAGTTGTCCACAGCGGTGACTACCTGCTACATTCCACTTACCTTGGTCTCTTCCTCTGTTTCACTCTGGAAATTCTCACCCCAGCTCCCTGGAATCACTCCTCAGTGATTCTGTTCCTAAATACCAGCTTGCATCCCAGGTTCCACTTTGTGGGAAAACCCCAGCTATGAAAGTTGGTATCAAGATTTACTACAGGAAGCACAGGCTCAGAACAGGACTCTGGAGTGAGTGACTCCCCAGGGACCAGTGTCACTATCAAAAGACTCACCTCCAGGGACTGCCTGTGATGCCAGCATCCTATATGGGTGCTGATTCATGCCTTGACTGGTCCACTTCCTATCCAGCTCTCTGCTAATGACCTGGGAAAACAGTGGAAGCTGGCCCAAGTGGCCACCTGCCATTCATGCAGGAGGCCTTGATGAAGCTCCTGGCTCCCAGCTTTGTCCTGGCCCAGCCATGGCTATTGCAGCAGAATGGGGAGGGAACCACAGATGGAAGATCTCTCTGTCTCTCCCTTTCTCTCTGTAACTCTGCCTTTCAAATGAGTCTTTAAAAAAACTCATCTCCAGAGGATGGAAACAAGGCATAGTCGTTGGTTTCTACCCTTAAACAGTATGTAGGGAGGGGAATTATAGGGATTGTGGAGTTGAGTGGCTTAATACACCACAGCAGGGAAGTCTGTGTCAAAAATAAGTTCATTATTTTAAAAAGCAGAGCTATAGAAAAAGCTGACAGATCTCTCATGCTTCAACCAGGCTCTATAGGATAAAAGTGGATTCCTGAGCCCTACATTTAGAAAGACCCGAGAATCTTAAATACCCAGCACCCCTCAAATTCCTTATGGTGCAACAATCAGAAATACCCTTCCCCCTTAGTAGAGAACAGCCCCTTCCCAATTGGAACTCTGCAAGGACTTTGCCAGGAACAGGTGCTTCATGTCATACGGCTTGTCCACCTCCACAGCTAGCACACGTCCCCATACCATCTCCTCAGCATGCTGGGGCACAGCCTGAGGAGGGAAATACAGTCCCAGCTCTGCAGGGAGAAGGAAGCATGCTCCCAGGATGGCACGCCTCGCTGGTGTGTGCTCACAGGAGCCTGGAGAGCGCAGACTAGACGTGAGCTAGATCTCCAGGATTTTAGTCTAGGAAGCAGAAAGTAGGTAGGGGAAGGGGATAATTCATGGGTGTCCTGTGGTTTGGGAGCTCGGTGTTCTGCCAAGATCATCTAAATCTCTTCAAAAATGTGCTTGAAGCTGGCGCCGCGGCTCAATAGGCTAATCCTCCGCCTAGCAGCGGCGGCACACCAGGTTCTAGTCCCGGTCGGGGCGCCGGATTCTGTCCCGGTTGCCCCTCTTCCAGGCCAGCTCTCTGCTGTGGCCAGGGAGTGCAGTGGAGGATGGCCCAAGTGCTTGGGCCCTGCACCCCATGGGAGACCAGGATAAGCACCTGGCTCCTGCCATCGGATCAGCGCGGTGCGCTGGCCGCAGCGCGCCAGCCGTGGCGGCCATTGGAGGGTGAACCAACGGCAAAGGAAGACCTTTCTCTCTGTCTCTCTCTCTCTCTCTCACTGTCCACTCCGCCTGTTTAAAAAAAAATGTGCTTGAAAGGGCCCCTTACTGGTTGACTATGACAATGGCCTACACTAAATGAAGTAGAACGTATGGGATTGTCTTCACAGAGTATGAGGTGGGAATGAAAGCTCCGGGAGGTGAAAAGGTTAGAATGGATTCAAGGGAGGCTGGAGAAGGCCCCACCTGAATGCACTCCCCAGAAGGGCCCCTGGATGTTCCTTTCATCACGATGCAAAGGACCGCACTGCTAGCGTACATGCAGGCTCACTGAGAGGCTAGGCCATGGCCCTGCTCTGTAGGCTGAAACTGACAACAGGAGCCACTGCGGTGGGACTGGGCTCCTACATGAACATCGATCTACCTGTTGGTTGATGGTGTTTGGGAGTGGCAGAGGCCAGATGGCAGAACTTATTCATCACAGATAAGGTAGAAATAATTACACCCAAGGCACCAAGGCTACAGGAGTAATCAGGAGGCCCCTGCTCCAATAACTAGAATTCATGGGTCTGGAAGGAACAGGTGCGACAGGATTGCACCCGTCACCACTTCTCTCAGCCTTCAACGTGATGGATGTGTGTCCTCTTTCCAGCCTTCAGATATGTTTGTGAAGTTCAGGGTTCATGGGATGCTGAGGCTTCTATGAGAGGATGCAGTTAGTTTCCATTGAACTTGAAGCTATGGCAACCAGCTAATGATAGGGGCTCCTTATTCCAGTAGACTAGCAGGCAAACACAGGATCCCTGTAAGGGCGGGCACTACAGGCTCTGATCACAGTGAAGTTCCAGGACTGATGCTACACAACAGAGGCAGGAAGGAGAGTGGCCACCAGAGAGTTTGCCTGGGTGTTTCAGGCTATTTCTGTGTCTTGTGGTGACATTAAATGGAAATCTCAGCAACTCTGGTCCAACAGGTGTCATAATGAAAATAAAAGCTGAGACCTCTGAGGGATGAAGATCTGGGTCACTGACAAAGTAAGCAACTCAGACTTTCCTAAATTCTATCTAAGCAAAATGAACTCTAGAATGGGTTACAGGACAGCATGGCAATGAACCTCAACTACAGCCTCAGGACTGGTGCAATGTAAAGACTGCAGCTTCTTTCAATAATCCTGCTGTTTTACATGCATCAGAAAATCGTAGCAACTCTGCAGAGAAACCAATAAAAAGATTTTCCTTAATCAAAAACCCTTGGCAAAGCTCACATCAGTGGTAATGCTTGAGTGACAAGTCTCTGTATCTTCAGTTTCAAGACTAAGATCCCTGCTATCAAGACAACTTTATTACTATTCTGCAGACATCCTAAACAATACACTAAACAAAGAAACATTTTGAGAGGAAAAAGAATTGGAAAGGAAGAGCTAATATTGGCCTTGATTTTAAATAATATGTCAAGATAGAAAATATCAAAAAAATCTGTAAACTACTGTAGTTAAGAAGACTGGTCCAGTTGTGAAACACAAGATCCATATTCTAAAACCAATAATACTTTTATAGCCATCACTTTGGATTTGAAAAGAAAATTTCATTATGATAAAGTATATAAAGATGTGGCCTATTCAGAAATTTATAAAACTTTATGGAGAAATTTAAAATACATGTATAAACAAAGCAATATGTAACATCCAAGAATGAAGAAAATCTCCTAATTAATTCATGAATCAAATGCAATTTCAATGAAAATTTCCAGCCCAGTTTTTCATGAAATTTGATAAGCTGTTCTCTAGTTCAAATGGAAGAGCAAAAAACCCAAGAATATGGGTGGGGTCTTTAAAAGTTCATGGAAAATGTAGGTTATGAAAAAAACGATGGAGCTGGCACTGTGGCATAGCAGGTAAAGCCACTGCCTGCAGTGCTGGCATCCCATATGGGTACTGGTTCGAGTCCCGCTGCTCCATTTCTGATCCAGCTCTCTGCTAATGGCCTGGGAAAGCAGTGGAAAATGGCCTAAGTCCTTGGGCCCCTGCACCCATGTGGGAGACCAGGAAGAAGCTCCTGGTTCTTGGCTTTGGATTGGCCTAGTTCTGGCCATTGTAACCATTTGGGGAGTGACCCAGTGGGTGAAGGATCTCTCTCTCTGACTCTGCCTCTCTGTAACTCTGCCTTTCAAGTAAATAAATAAGTCTTTTAATAAAGGGGAAAAACTGAATGAGTTTAAAATTTTTTGTACCAAAACAAACCTAGCATTTATTTCCATTTTTCCTTGTACTTTATGATGTACTATCATACCATAGGTAATTTTGGAAAACATGATAGGAGAACTAATCCTATTAAATTCCGAGGCTTCTTACAATCCTATTTAAGATTATGAATCTGTTTACTGGAATCGAAGACTCAGAAAAAAGACCCATATGTCTATGAAAACTCAATGCCTGGGAGAGGTAAAATTGCCAATAACTTGGAGAATTGGTAGAAGGATAATTCAATATATATCCTGGGACAACTATTAATCCATGTGAGGAAAATAATAAATTTGGATGCCCATGCCACAGCATAAGAAAAAAATTAATTCTAGGTACATGAAAAACCTATATATGAAAACAAAACTAAAAATATTAAGAGGAAAAAAATTGATTTTATGGCCTTTTGCTAGGAAAGGATTTCTGCAAACACATACATACACATACACATGTGAAAGAAAAATGTTTATCCCATTGTCCAGCCCAAACATCTATGCTTATTACTGTGGATCACATGCATCTTCACATTACTCGGGCCACTTTGCTCTCAATAAATGGAGATAATCAAGAGCAGACTGCAAGTTTTTTAGGGCAGTGGGTAAGAGAAAAGCATTGTACTTGACGTAAAAGCATTCTTCACAGCACAGGGAGCAAGCCATGAGGAAGACAACTTCATTATAAGCCAACGCAAGACACATCTCCCACTGTGCTCAGAAGTGACTCCACAGCTACACACACCCCAGCAATTCATCCATAATACAGCAGCCTAAATGACTCCCCTTTTGTTCCCCCTTTTGAAAGTTTATGCCAATTGAGTTTGAATACAGAGGAGAGACAACTTCCTCTTTGGCAACACAAAATGTCTTGAGTTCTAGAGTATGGAAGGAGGAGGATCCTGAGGATTGCATTTGTAGTGTGAGATGGGCAAACCAAATTAATTTTAAACATTAATTTGCAGAAAGGGACTTACAGCAAGTCTGGTCTAAGCAGCCATGGATGCCTGGGAAATCAGCCTCTGTTTCACCTGTGCTGAAGTCATCCCTCGTACACAGGCCACGCCTGCATCAGTTCCATGGTGGATCTGGTGAGGAGGCTGGCATACAGGAAATCCAGCACAGCTGGTCCAAGCTGGAGGCAGGGCCAGCACTAAGGTGAGGTGAGGTCCCTTGGGTGCAGGACTGAAGGAGGTGCTTGCTCGCAGGCACCGACCCTGCATTGGCACGTCCCTGAGATCCAGTGTCTCGGAATTTTGTGCTCAAGTGTCCTGGCTCCCCTTGCCCTTGTCCTGGCTCCAGCCTGAAGAATACAGACAGGCAAACAAAACCTGAGTCTGTAGCCAGGGATATCCTCATGCCATGCCGATGTTCCTCTGACAGCTGACAGCCCCCTGGGAATCCTTGTCTTGGAGCAGGCTGCATCGAGTGATTTCTGTAGACACAAATTTACCTGCCCAGAGGTAAACTGCTGTGTCTGTTGCTTTGTATCCTCTATCTTTTCCTGTGTCTCCTGGCACCTTTCCACCAATGACATCATTGTCCTGCAGTGTCACCTATGCCACACTTACCACTGAAATAAGATCTGAAATCAAAGCATGGAAAGAAAGCCACTGTGAGCACTGTGAACAGCAGTGATTGTACTGCAGGTCTAAGGAGCTGGCAGACAAAAGCTGACCTATGGGAAGGGGGCTAGGGAACCTCACTTGTTCTCTATGTTCACTTAAAGTTCTGGCTATTGGCCACTTGACAGGTTTTTTTGTTTTTTTGTTTTTTTGTTTTTTTGTTTTTTTTTTTGACAGGCAGAGTGGACAGTGAGAGAGAGAGACAGAGAGAAAGGTCTTCCTTTGCCGTTGGTTCACCCTCCAATGGCTGCCGTGGCTGGTGCGCTGCAGCTGGCGCACCGCGCTGATCCGATGGCAGGAGCCAGGTGCTTCTCCTGGTCTCCCATGGGGTGCAGGGCTCAAGCACTTGGGCCATCCTCCACTGCACTCCCTGGCCACAGCAGAGAGCTGGCTTGGAAGAGGGGCAAACAGGACAGAATCCGGCGCCCTGACCGGCACTAGAACCCGGTGTGCCGGCACCGCAAGGTGGAGGATTAGCCTAGTGAGCCGCTGCGCCGGCCTTTGACAGGTTCTTAAACAAGTCTCCCTCTTCCTCTGTTTCATCTCCCTCTCTTCTCCACTCTCCCCATCTCCCCTTACCCACTTCTCCTTTTTCCTGACTTACATGCTAAAATCAACATGTTACTAGCTACATAAAAATGCACACTTCAAACATCAACAAATAAAAACCATTGTTTTTTGCATGCTAAAGACTGCTGGGCCCAATGACCTGAGTATCCAGGGGAGGGTTTCCAACCATCTTTGCTGCGTAACAACCTACCTTAAAATTCTGAAGCTTAAATAAGCCCCTGGTTTTCCTGCTACCTCAACACAGATTTTCTTTTTCTTCCTCATCTTTACTACCGTCTCATCCTATGCAAATCTCTAAGGTTTGGGTGCCTCATGTGCGTCTTCCAGGGCCCTGTCTCTTTGTACTTGTAAGTGCACCTCTGAAGTGTTCTCATGCACACACACACACACACAAATCTGGACAGTGGTGTACTCCCAGATGGTGTCTTCAGTCTGGACTTCTTTCGTGAACTCCAGGTTCATGTTTCTTGTGGACTAGCCAGTGGCCAGAGAGATCTTAAACAGATTCAAATCATGACATCTTCCTATCTGAAAAGCCTAGCCCCACTGCTCATGCAGCACCATGCACACTGCTACCACAGCTCCAAGCCCTAACTCCATTTCTGGGATCATTCATTGGATCTGCCCCTTGCACGTCATGGAGTAGCCTTTCTAGACCCCTCCCCCTTTCCCTCTGCCTGGAGCACTGCTGTATCCCCACTACCAGACAGAACACCTGCCACCGACTCAGTGCTCAGTGAGAGCGTGAATGGACTAACAGACCCTGGGCCTTTGTCGCCGTGTGTCTGTGGAGTCTCACGCAGCTTGCAGTCTGGTATAATACCTATTCTGTTCTTAACAGAATTCAGTTTCTATGTAGAAACTCAAAGCATGTTCTTCAAAGGATGAAAGATAAACATTTCTAAAAACTCAGTCTAGTTTTGTAATCTTTCCAAACGTTATTTGGTGAAATTAGGTAAAAACGGGAGTGGGTGTTTTGGACAGCGGTTAAGACACTGCTTGGGGTGCCCAAGCACATACCACATGGGGGTGCCCATACCACAGCGCCTGGGTACAAGTTCTGGCTGCACTCTCGATTCTAGTGCACACTCTGGGGGGCTGCAGAGATGATGGCTCAGGTAGTTGGGTCCCTGTTACCCAGGTGATAGGCCAGAATCGAATTGCAAGCTCCTAGCTTTGACCTGGCCTAGCCCTGGCTGTTTCTGGCATTTGGGCAGTGAACCAGAGGATGAACGATCTTTCTGTGTCTGTGTCTGTCTATTTTCAAGTAAATGAAAAATAAGTAAAATTTAAAAAAAATATATTAAAATGTTTAAACACAAACATGAAACAGTAAAAAAGCTCTCATAACCTCACTTTTCAGATGATCATATCTTAATTGTATAACTATTTTGTTCCTCTGTGCTTTTGAAAATTTTCTCTTCCCGATAGAATTTTAGGTGATTTTATATCAAATTCTCTAGAATCAGGGGAAAAGGGAACAGTACTCTAACAACTGGCAAAAACTTAAGGAAGCTTGGAAGATCATTTTGATGCACTTAAATGATGTTGCCAGCCCACTGGGAATAACAATTCCCCTGGAAGATTTGTAATCAGTTGAACAAAATATTATCCTTAGATCTAGAATTCCATCTCCAGTCTCACAAAAGTTCGGCAGCTAGGTCAGAAGGCTAAGTTGCCTGAATGTGGAATAGTGATTACTTGAAGTTGGCAAAAGTGGGGGTGAGGAGGGAGGGAAGGAGGTGGGAGAACAGGCACCAGATCCCATTAGAAAGAAGGAATCACTTCTGTGTTCTAGAGCATGATGGAGCGACTCTAGTTTATAATAACCCACATGCTCTTCATGAACATGTAGAAGAGATGAGCTGAAGGCTGCAAAGATAAAATAACCATCGGGGGAAACATTCACTACCCTGATTGGATCAGTACATATTACATACATGTATTGGAATATTACAATGTACTCCATAAATATGTACAGATATTAAATGTTGATTTAAAAGCCTTTTTAATTTTAAGGAAATGGACATGCTAACTAACCTGATTTGATCATCACTCATTAAATACATGCATTGAGTTACTACACTATACCCTACAAACACGTGCAATTAAAACAAATGGAAACATGGCATTTCAAAATCCCTGCCATCCAGAGCTTTGTCTAGTTGTAGGATAATAGGCAGATAGTAGATGGTAGGTAGGTAGGTTATGTAGAAAGATAGTTAGGTAAATAGACATATGCAACATGTTTGATGAGGATGATTGCTTTGGAGAGAACCATGGAAGAGAAGGAGGACAGAAGGGGTTGCAATTTTAATTTTACAATGAGGTTATCAAAGAATGTGTCATGAGACCCAAAAGAGGTAAGGAAGCCAGACATAGGAACATCTGGGGAAGAGCGTTCCAGGCAAAGGAAACACCCATTGCAGAGGCTCTGAGCTGGAGAAGAGTCCAGTTTCTTCTAGAAAGAGTGCAAGGTCAATGTGGCTGGAGTTGAATGATCAAGGAAGAAGCAGTAGATTCTGCAGTCACTGGAGTGTTGGATTATTCAGGGCCTTGGAGGCTACTGCTAGGATGATGGATTTCACCTTGACTGGAACAGAAAGCTATGGGAAGACTTGGGCTTAAAGATGACATCACCTTTCTTAGGACTTAAAAGGATCCCTCTGTTTGCTGTGCTAGGTAGGAACAGACAGGGGGGCAAGGGCAGAGAGAGGACGAGTAGTCAGGAGGCTACAGCAATGATCACGGAGAGAAAAGAAGACTCGGACCAGGGTGGGAAGTGCAGGTAGCAGGAAAGGTTAGCTCCAGAATAGATTTTGATGACAGAACTAACAGCACTTGCAGAGGATTGGGAGGTGGGTCATGTATGGATCACCCTAGTTGCAGGCCTGAAAGGGAGGAATTGTCATTTACAGACGAGAAGGCTATGGGAACAGGTTTCAGAGGGAATGCTTGGACCTTTCAAGGAAAAAAAAAGTGTTTTCTTTAAATGACAAAGCTGTGTAAAGGGGCCAGCGTTGTGGTGCAGCAGGTTAAGCTGTCCCCTAGACATTAGATCCCATGGGAGCACCGGTTTGAGTCCCAGCTGCTCTACTTCCAATCCAGCTCCCTGCTAATGTGCCTGGGAAGCAGCAGAGGATGGTCCAAGTGCTTATTCTTCTGCCACCCATGTGGGAGATCCAGATGGAGTTACTGGCTCAGCCTAGCATGGCCCCGACCATTGTGGCTATTTGGGGAGTAAACCAAGATATCTCTCTTTCTCTCTCTGCCTTTCAAATAAATAAAATAAATCTCTAAAAACCTGTGTAAGTTTTAGAAATGTTAATGTTAAAAAGGAGAAGATGGGAAGTTTACTGAATAAGTGAACGAAGTGGGGGATTTAGAATCTACGGTGACAAACAAATAGGAGAAGATGAGTCTGTTCTAATACAGGGTATATTTCTTTTTTTAAGATTTATTCATTTATTTGAGAGGTAGAGATGTAGACAGAGAGAGGGAGAGACAGAGATAAAGGTCTTCCATTTGCTGGTTCACTCCCCAAATGGCTGCAATGGCTGGAGCTGGGCTGGTCCAAAGCCAGAAGCTAGGAGCTTCTTCAGGGTTTCCCACGCAGGTGCAGGGGCCCAAGGACTTGGGCCATTTTCTACTGCTTTCCCAGGCCACAGCAGAGAGCTGGATCAGCAGAGGTGCAGCTGGGACATAAACTGGTGCCCATATGGGCTGCCAGCATCACAGGTGGCGACTTTACCCACTACACCACAGTGCCAGCCCCATGTATATTCCTCTCAGAGGGATCTCTAAGGAGCTATCAGAGGGATCTGATACTCCCTCCCTACCCCTGTAGAATAGCTTCTTAGAACAGATCAATTCACCATGCAATAAAAAATAGCTTAACAAGCTTTGGAGTATCTCAGTATCAAGAAAGTAGCACTGATTTTTCTCTTGAGAAAGTTATTTTCTATCCTCATCAAATACTTCTCCTGTTGTCCATAAAAATGAAAGTCATGAGGACTTAGCATTCCGCAGACAATATGAAATTGTTATCCACTGAGTCCAGCAGAGAAAAGTTGAAGAGTTGAAGTGAAATTCCCAAATAGTGCTCAGTAGAATATCACTTTGGTGATATTTGTGAACTACCTTGTTTAATATACAGTTACAGAGAGTCCCTTCCTCCACCCCTTGATTTTGGGGATAAACCCACACACAACTTCTTTTTAAAATTTTTTATTTATTTTATTTGAAAGGCAGAGTTACAGAGAGAGAAAAAAGAGAAAGAGGGAGAGGTAGAGAGTGAGAGAGTGAGAGAGAGTGAGTGAGAGAGAGAGAGAGAGATCCTCCACCTACTAATTCACTCCCCAAAGCTGGGCCAGTCCAAAGCCAGGAGCCAGGGGCTTCTTCATGGTCTCCCATGTGGGTGCAGGGGCCCAAGGACTTGTGCCATCTCTACTGATTTCCCAGGTGCATTAGCGGGGACCTGGATCAGAAGAGGAGCAGCCAGGACTTGAACCAGTGCCCACATGGGATGCCATTGCTGCAAGCGGCAGCTTTACCTGCTACACCACAGCACTACCCCCCAGCAAGCAGCTTATTTAGTAGCCACTTGCATACACAGGGATAGTTCAACATGTTCATGGAAAAGAAACTCATTTTAGTGCAAAACATGCATACAAGGAGTCTTCAAGCAGTTCGTGGAAAATGTATATTATGAAAAATCTAAGCAAGGATTCCAAAAATGTTGGGATCAAAATAAATATCTTTTAATTCCATTTTTCGCAAATGTTTTGAAGTTCCTTCATGCTATATTTCTACTTGTGTGAGTGATTTCCACAAAGAGTGAGCCTCAGTCAGCCTTTCTACTAATAACCTGCATCTACATTCGTGTTGATGAGGAAGGAACTCTGTAATGAACCCCAAACTACTCTCATTATCTCTTCTCCCAAGTTGCTTCTCATATAATTTCTGTAAATATGAAATGCAGGTGTAATTGCAAGGAAGTATTGCTCCTCACCACCAGGTGGGCACTTCCCAGCTTTTCCAGCCGGCATCACGATAAACCCATGAACTAACAAGTCCTCACCTTTGGATGATATTTGCATACTGTGGGAGCTTTTAAAAAACAAACTCAAGCCCCAGACCCAGTGCCAGAGATTTTGATTTAGTCTGGGAAGAGCATTGGGATTTTTTTTTTAAAACCCCATATGATTATAATGCACACCAAGGATGCAAAGAGCCACATTAGAAAAAGCTCTAATCATAGCCTGTTTGCAAGGAATTTCAACACCAATAGAAAGAGAGCATTCCTAATAATAGTATCTGATGATCCACAGACACGCTGGGCCATATTGTCACAAGATAGGAAAATTCAGAGGTGGAGGGATTAGACAGGAATTGCAGACAACACACAAACTTTTCTAAAGATGAAAAGGTTACCTTTCTATGGCAATAGCATACCCATCTTCCCCACATCTCTCCCCTGGAATGTTTTCAGATTCATGTTCTTTTAAAATCTCATGGAAGCAGGCTGTGATCTCAACTGAACTCTTAAGTATGTGTAAGAACTCTGTTGTGTTACACAGGTTTGCCCAGAACCACTGCTTGTCTGGTGCCCAGCTCTTCCCACAGGGGAAGAGTTCTCCCAGAAAACAGCAGGCTCTCTGGGCAACACGAGCATGAGGGTGCCATGCCATGCAGGTTCAGCAACTCTACCTTAGAGAGCCGAGGTGCACAGAGCTCCATGGGATGAGCTTGAAAATGGAACGACATTAACAGCAAACTCCCCCCGGCCAAGCTCACCCACAGCACACTTCTTAGTTGTGTCACATAATTGGATACTTTTAAATAGCTGTCATCTCCATGTCTCACAGAGGGAAACAGACAATCTTGAGTAGGTTTTAAATACTCATAGTTGTCAGGTGCTACAAAGGACACAAAATATTATACGTGGGCCTGGCCATCAAAGAAGCTGCAATTTTAAAGTAATGTTAATTTTCTTTAATTCCATAAGGGCTTTACATATTTTAATGAACAGATAATAATTGTGCATATTTATGGAGCATAGTGTGATATTTTCAGATATTTCTATAGCATGTATTGATCAAATCATGGCAGTTAGCATTTCATCTCCTTATCATTTCTTTATGGTTGAATCCTTTTCCAGGTCTTCATTAAATATAAAATAGGTTATGGTGAACTCCAGTCACCGCCCTGTGCTGCAGAACACAACAACAAAACACTAACTGTGTTTTGGTACCTACGAGCCAGCCTCCCTTTATCTCTCCTTCCTCCTTGCTGAAAAGGGGACATACACACAGGATTTGACTTGCAAGCAATAAAAGAGCTACACAGACTAAAGATGTTAGAGGCTTTGAGAGCAGGAGACTCCCCCAGGGGTAGAAGTCGTCAAATGAAAATTAGAACAGATCTTGAAATGCAGTTGGGATTTCGGTAGAGGGAGAAGCTAACCAGGCTGCAGGGATTACTGCAGGCAGAAGTGTTCTGGCAGGAGCAGCCAGTGAGAGAGGGCATATGGAGAGATGTAGTTCAAAGCCGGAGCAGATCCCTGTAGCAGGGACTCTCAACAGGTGCTCTGCTGTCACATTTTATTAATGGGAAGCAAACCCTTTGGCTACCACTGAAGGAAGCTGTGGTTCTCGGAGGGACAGAATACAAACAGATAGCGTTGTACAAAGAAGCAGAAAGCAGATATCAAACTTGCTGTGGCCAAGAGGGCAGCTGAAGCCTACAAGAAGGATGGTGTCACTCTGGGACCTGAGAGAATGCTTCCCCAGAGGTGCATAGGAGAAGGTGGCTCTGGCACCAGCTTCAACCTGCAGAACAGTACAGAGGAAGGGCGCAGAGAACAGGGGTGCCATGTCACCTGTGCTTACTGCTGTGGACGCCCCAAGACCTGGCCCACACTGTAGCAGGGGTTGTATCAGAGTGACCGCTGGCCAGTTTGTTGTGGTTCTGAGTCTTTTAATCCCTTAGACATGCAGTAAGAGATTACAGTATTTCAAAGAATGCTGTGAATAGAAAAAAGAAGAAAATGTTGAAAAATCTCCAAGATAGGGAAGTTGGATTGTATCCAGTAAGCAGTCACTGATGGTTTTTAAACAAGAGAGTGATTTTATGGAAAAAATACAGCAGGAAGAAAAATCTTGCAGTTAAATGCAAATTAGAACGAAAGGAGGAGAGATTATATAAGGAAAGACAACACCTATTTCAATCTTTCTAAAGTTTTCATTTTTCTAAAGTACTTTTGAAAAAAAAAAAAACCTCAGATACATTGTCTTCTACTTACACAAGAATAACGGAAGTTGAACTAGTAAACATTGCCCCTAAAAGAGAGTTTCTATAATACTGTTTCTCCCATTACATATTTTCTCTTGTTGCAAGTTTAAAACATTTCAGCTGTGTGATCTTTAGTCAAGCTACTCAACCTCTATAAACCTCAGTTTCATGATCTGTACAGTGAGGGAAATATGGCTGCAATGCCAGGTTACTGAGTCATGGTGGGGATTAAATGAAATAAAGCATAGAAACTAGCTCTTCCAAAAAAAATTTTTAGGAAAATTTTGTTTGAACCTCTTGTTTTAGGACTATAAAAACACTTCTTACAGCCCACAGGTAACTTAGAATGCACTCCAAATATGTGGGTTGTAACCCAATTTCCCATTAAGGCCATGCAAATTCTAAGAGCTGTATCTAGGAAAACCTGCCATCTAACTGAGGAAGATGGGACATCTAAGGAGTAAATGAGTGGAAACTCACTCAAGAGGCCAATAACTTCAAACCTCATTATGGAATGAGCCGAGCCTACATGATTCTTTTTTTTAAAAGAAGACTTTTATTTAATGAATACAAATTTCATAGGTACAGCTTTAGGGAATATAGTGGTTCTTCCCCCTCCCTCTTCAATAGAATGAGCCTTTACTGTGTAAATTCCCAACATCGTCCGAGAAGGAGGGGCTGTCCCAACACAGGTTACAGAAGCAAACAAAGGCTGATAGTGTAGCAAAACAATGATCAGTGACCCCAAATCCAAAAACCCACAGCCAATCCATCAGCGATTCACCACAACCGAGCACAGTGCCCATTTCTGCACAAACTACGCATGGGTAAGTTCAGCAGCACTTGTACTGGGAACACCAGTCCCTTGTTCTGTTTCATGGAGGTTGCAGAAATGGCATAGCACACACCTTTCACTCTAATTTCTGATGGGACATTGCATGCATTTCCACCCAAATTTATCATCTTCCCTTTCAGTTCTGATTTGCCCACTGTGTCCTCATTTCTCTTTTCACACGATTACCACACACCAATTACTCAGGCCAGTGTTAGGAAATCATTTAAGTTCCCCCGAGTCCTCTCCTTCATTCATGTGGATGTCGAGTTCTCCCAGTGGTCCTCCACACTATCTGCAATCTTTCCTCCTCTTATCCCCAAATGATAGCAGTTGCTGAGGAATGAGCCTCCCCATCATCAGCCTGTCTTCTCTCCAGTCCATTTGGCCTTTCATCTCTAACTGGGCCATCTCTGTGTACAGATACATTTATGACTCCACGTTGCCTTTATGTAAAGTCTGAATTCCAGATGGAGTCACCTTCATACTCTTTCCTACTTTTTCTTCTACTGCTTTTCTGTATTCCCATTCCTGGAAGTCATTGCTCCACAGGACAACTTGTAATCTTTATTTTTATGAGTGTCAAATCAGGCAAATATATAGCTCTCGGCCCAAAAAGCAGCTTTCTACAATATCCCCCAGTGATCCTGGATTCCTGATATTAATATCCATGTGTGGTCTTCTCCCTTTGACTGTGGGTGAGACCTAGTGATTCACTTCCAATGAATACAACATAGCAACATTTATGGAGTTTACCTCCAAGGTTGGGTTATATAAAGACTATGGTTTCTACTTTGCTTACTCCCTTGTACATGACACTGTTGCTTGCCAGACCAGGATAACTTATCTCTCACCTCAGATATTCACCATTTTTTGTGTGTGTTGGGAACATCCAAAATCCTCTCTACTGGCTATTTTGAAATAATTATTTGTCAATCATAGTTATTCGACTGTGCTATGGAACACTGGAAGTTATTTCTCCTATCCAACTGCAACCCTGTATCCAATAACAAACCTCTCTCCAAGAATGATCCTACATGGGAAGCAGTATACACAGCAGACTCATAGAATGGTAAATGCCCTAAACAGCACTCTGGCCTCAGAATCAGCCCTTAAGGCATTCAGATATGGCTAAAAAGCCCATGAGAGTTTTGCAGGCATGGAAAGCCAAGACACTGTGGCAAAAAAAAAAAAAAAATGACCTAAATGAAAGATCACTGTGAGTGAGATCCCATGTAGGATCTCTGTCCTTAATATGTTGTACTAGGGGAATTAACAGTAAAACTACTACTCAAACAGTACTCTATACTTTGTGTGTCTGTATAGGTGCAGTCTGTTGAAATCTTTATTTAGTATATACTAAGTTGATCTTCTGCATATAAAGATAATTGAAAATGAATCTTGATGAAGAATGGGATAGGAGAGGGAGTGGGAGATGGGATGGTTGCAGGTGGGAGGGAGGTTATGGGGGGAAAAGCCACTATAACTCAAAAGTTATACTTTGGAAATTTATATCTATTAAATAAAAGTTGAAAAAAAAATCTCTCTCCAGCCTTCCAGCCCCACCCACATCCTTGGGCTCAGAGTACCACTATTTTGTTCTCTACTTACTTAATATCAGCATTTCATATTCCATATATAAGAGGCAATATCCATATTTGCTTTTTTGTGCCTGATATTTCACTTAACATAATGTCCTCTTGCTCTATTCATGTTCCTGTAAATGCTACCCAGATCTGGTCATTGAAATGTTACACTCTGCTTCACAAACATGTACATTATTATGTGTCAATTAAAAATAAAAATACATGTTTCTGTGCAAGCAAAGAGTTTGGAGTAGACATTTCTCCAAAATAGATATACTAATGGCCAATAAATACATGAGAAGATATTCAGTATCACTACTCATCACGGGAACGCGAAACCACAATGAGATATCATTTCACATCCATTATCATGTCCAACTATTGAAGAATAGAAAATAACGTGTGTTAGCAAGGGTGTGTAGAGATTGAAACCCTTTGCACTGTGGTGAAAACATAAAATGGTTCAACCATTATGAAAAACAGTATGAGGATTCTCCAGAAAATGAAAACTAGAAGTCCTGTATGACCCGACAATTCCACTTCTGTGTATATTTTCAAAATATTTCAAAGCAGTATCTCAGGGCCATGGGAGCATTTTTCACATTAGCCAGTGGAGGAAGCAACTCAAATATCCACTGAGGAATAAATGGATAAGGTATGGTATGTACATGCAATGGAATCTCATTCAACCTTGGAAAAGAAGGAAATCTTTTCACATGCTACAATATGAATGATCCTCATGGACACTATGCTAAATGAAACAAGCTAGTCACATAAGGGGAAATACTACATGATTTCACTTGCATGAAATATCTAAAAGAGCCAAAATAATAGATTAGAAAAGAGCTAGGGGAAGGCGGAAGGACATATGGGTATTTAGTGGGTAAAGATGAAAATGTTCTAGAGATTAGTCTGCAAGAGTGTAAATATATTTAACACTATGTAAGTGTACAATTAAAAATCATTAAGTGATAAACTTAATGTGTGTTTCTGCCACTATAAAAAAAAGGAAAAGACAATATACTATCAGGTCCATTTGGTACAGAGAGAAAGAAGGTTAGGAAAGGTATCCATGCAAGATAGGTAGGAAATGCAACACCAGCAGGCTAAAGCTCAACTCCTAAAAAATTCTTTGTTTTTCTACAGGTAATAGCTTTTTAAAAAATGTTTTTTATTTGTAATAATGTATATACTTAAGTAAAGAAAATTAATATTTACTTTAATGTATTTATAAAAATATATAAAATAACAAGAAGGAAAAGCATGGTCATTCATAATCTCTCTGCCAAGCTTTTGGTTTTTCTCCGTGCACACACATATACATATATGTTGAAATAGCTGGGTTTACCTTATGTATAACAAATTTTACAATGATTTTTATGTTATATAATATTCACTGTAGATTTAACATAAATGACCACATGGTATACTTTACATAAAGGAGTCTTCAAAAAGTTCATGAACATATATTATGAAAAATTATTCATAGATTCCAAATTGGGATTTTTGTACCAAAATAAACATATTTTAATTCCATTTTCCACAAACTTTTTGAAGTACCCTCACTGAAGTAGTTTAATTTACTAAAACATTTCCAAGCTGTTTAATATTTGATTACTCATATTATTATCAATCATCATAACAATATGATTGAATTATGTGTTCATGCATCTCCCATTGAAATTCCAATTATTTCTTTAGGATGAATTTCTAGAAATACAATTGCTAGCTCAACAATTTAAGCATTTTGAAGGCTATATTAGTCCATTTTCCATTGCTATAACAAAATATTTGATGCCGAGCTCTTTTTATAGAGAAGATATTTATTTAACTCATGGTTTTAGAGGTTGAAAATCCAAACAGCATGGCACTGGCCCTGGCAAAGAGCCCCTTGGTTGGGTCACAACGTGACAGATGGCATCACAGTAGGAGTGCACGCAAGACAGGGAGACCACATGGCGAGGCAGGAAGCCAGAGAGCAGGGAGGGGCCAGTATTGCTGTTCTATGGCAATCCTCTAGGGAGGTCTAATCAGGGCCCAATGAGAACTACACTAATTTCTTCTAAGGCCAATGGGCCAAGTGATCTAGATACTTCCTACTAGGCCCCACCCCTTAAAGGTTCCACCACTTCCCACATGACCACAGTGAGGATCAAGCTTCCAACATATTTACTGCCATAGGTTGGATATAAGCATCAGTGTTCCGCCAAAGACCCCTGTAAAAGGCTTGGCCCAGGGTGGCATTATTGGGAAAGGCTGGAGACTCAACCCAATAATGGTGTTTAGGACATGAGCCTAATGGGAGGTCTTTAGGCCACTGGGGGTGTGTCCTCAGGAGGTAGTTCCTGTGAGAGGGATAGTTATACATGCCCGAGTCACACCCAGTTGCTCTCTGACTGTCCCTGGCTCATTATGTGATCCTCTCCCCACAGATGCTCTGTCCTCTACCACCCTCATCAGATACCAGGACAGTGGGGCAACCCGATCTCACACTGTGAACCTCCAAAACCACGAGCCCAGATAAACCTTCTTCCTTCCTCAGCAGTTCCTCTCAGGTATTTGTTACAGTGATGATGAAAACCTGAGTTTTAATCTTTGGGGACATAATTAAACCATAGCAAATCCCCTTACTATAAACTGCCAAATTTTTTCCCATTAATTTATGGAAATTTATCATCCCACCAAAAAAATACAAAATGTCATCACACCTCACCATGCAAACACTATTGTTTTAAAAACAAAAATGAAGAAAGGTATACTCTGTGGCTTCTCAGTCAAATCTCTTCCATGTCCATTTCCCCTGAGTCAAGCAATAGTGAATCCTGCACCTAGTGCAGCAAACAGATACTGATGTCACAGGGAGGCTCCTGTGTGGTCTTTGGTCCTCAATCCTTCAGACAGAGAATCCAAGAACTACAATGCAGGGGGTGGTGTTGTAGCACACTGAGTCAAGATGCTGCGTGCAATGCCAACATTCCATATCAGAGTGGCAGTACAAGTCTCAGCCACTCCACTCTGATCTTCTTCCTAATAATGTACCCAGGGAAGGCAGTGAAAGATGTCCCAAGTACGTGAACCCCTGCCACCCATGTGGATGGAATTCCTGGCTCCGGTCTTTGGGCCATTTGGGGAGCAAACCAGCAGATGAAGATCTCTCTTTCTCTCTTTCTTTCTCTTTCTCTTTCTCTTTCTCTTTCTCTTTCTCTTTCTCTTTCTCTTTCTCTCTGCTTCTGCCCTTCTGCCTCCCTGTAACTCTGCCTTTCAAATAAATAAATCTTTTTTAAAAAACCTATACTATGGGGCCAGCACCAAGGTACAGTGGGTTAATCTTCCACCTGTGGTGCCGGCATCCCATATGGGTGCCGGTTCTAGTCCTGGCTGCTCTTCTTCCAATCCAACTCTCTGCTGTAGCCTGGGAGGGCAGTAGAGGATGGCCCAAGTCCTTGGACCCCTGCACCCATGTGGGAAACCCAGAGGAAGCACCTGGCTCCTGGCTTCTGATTAGCACAGCTCCTGCTGTTGTAGCCATTTGATGAGTGAACTAACGGAAGGAAGACCTTTCTCTCTCTCTCTCTCACTGTAACTCTACCTGTCAAATAAATAAATAAAAATCATTAAAACAACAACAACAACAAACAAACAAACAAAAACCCTGTAGTACATTCTGGAATGGGGACTTGATGACCATTTAATGAAAGATTCTAAAAGGGAATGGGAATATGGGAATATGACCATGTCATCCTTTCCCTTTATTTCAGTAATTTTTTTAAAAGATTTATTGTTTATTTGAAAGTCAGAGTTACACAGAGAGAGAGGGAGAGGCAGAGAGAGGTCCTCCATCCACTGCTTCACTCCCTAATTGGCTGCAATGGTTGGAGCTGTGCCAATCTGAAGCCAGGAGCCAGGAGCTTCGGTCTCCCATGTGGGTGCAGGGGTCCAAGGACTTGGGCCATCTTCTACTGCTTTCCTAGGCCACAGCAGAGAGCCGGATGGGAAGTGGAGCAGCCAGGACTCAAACCAGTATCCAAATGAGATGCCAGCACAACAGGCGACAGCTTTTCCTAGTACGCCACAGTGCAAGCCCCATATTTCAGTAATTTAAAGAGTGAAATCTGGGGCTGGCACTGTGGCAAAGTGGGTTAAAGCCCCAGCCTGCAGCGCCTGCATCCCATATGGGCACCAGTTCATGTCCCAGATGCTCCTCTTCCAATCCAGCTCTCTGCTATGGCCTGGGAAAGCAGTGGAAGATGGCCGGAGTTCTTGGGGCTCTGCACTCACTTGGGAGACCTGGAAGAAGCTCCTGGCTCTTGGGTTCGGATCAGCTCAGCTCTGGCTGTTGCAGTCATTTGGGGAGTGAACCAGTGGAATGGAAGACCTCTCTCTCTCTCTCTCTGACTCTACCTCTCTGTATCTCTGTCTTTCAAATAAATAAAATAATTCTTTTTTTTTTTTTTTTTGACAGGCAGAGTGGACAGTGAGAGAGAGGAGAAAGAGAGACAGAGAGAAAGGTCTTCCTTTTGCCGTTGGTTCACCCTCCAATGGCCACCACGGTTGGCGTGCTGCAGCCAGTACACCACATTGATCTGATGGCAGGAGCCAGGTGCTTATCCTGGTCTCCCATGGGGTGCAGGGCCCAAGCACTTGGGCCATCCTCCACTGCCCTCCTGGGCTACAGCAGAGAGCTGGCCTGGAAGAGGAGCAACCGGGACAGAATCCAGCACCCAGACCAGGACTAGAACCCGGTGTGCTGGCACCGCAGGCGGAGGATTAGCCTAGTGAGCCGCAGTGCTGGCCTAAAATAATTCTTTAAAAAAAAAAGAGTGAAATCCTTGGAGCTTTTTTCTTCTCCAGAGACCAGAGTATATTTGTAGATCCAATAACATCTCTGTAAAGCAGAAGAAACATTAACTATATCTTTATAATACCCAGGCAGAAGAAGGCATTATAATCAGCAACTAAATGAAAAAACCCTACTGTGAATGAATTTATTTTTCCAGAAAAATGTAGGAAATAGTCATGAATGTCTCATTAAAATGCTTCCTAATAAGAAATGTATATTCGCATCTTAACAAGTACATGTCTCTAATGCTGCAACTCTCCAAGTCAGCAAACAGTTCTATAAAATTGTCTTTAATCCTTCACAAAATGACTCAGGAGTCCCACTGAGGCTTTATCACACATTACCCGGTACACCCATGAATCTACAACCAGGAGACGTGGAAACCACAGCCACTGGGGGCAAAAGAAAGGTGTCTGGTGCTTGAAGGACCACATGAATGGGAAGGCGGCTGGTGCTTGAAGGACCACATGAATGGGAAGGAGATGCAACCTTCCTGAGCCTGAAGCCCTTCCCTCCCAGTGTATTCCATCTGACTTGGCCTTGCCTTAACCGCACTTCTCTTCTCTGCAGACTCAGTACAGGAACCGAGCTTTGGTAGTTAATTGGTCTAGTCCTCTTCTTTAGGACAGATTACTAACGTTGTGTATTTGAGGAAATTGAGACCCATAGACTTTAAGTGGTTTGTCCAAGTCACAGAACTAGTGAATATAGAAAGTATTAAAGCTACAGTCCCTACCTGCCTAACACAATGCTTTTACCGACTACAATTTTTGCTTGACAAATGGAGTAAGCAAAATGGGAACCTAAATTCCCTAAACATTTCTGACAAAAATAAGCTTTCTGTTATGGCCACTGAGAATAGCATACAGAAACTAAAAGTAATCTATAAAGTTATGTTTACAAATAAAGAAATTTCACATTCTATAATAAATTTACCTTCAGAAAACATAGCAAACTATTATAGATACTCTTTTTCTGCCAACATAGCAAAGACTCAGGGTACTTTTATTCCTTTCCAAGTCCTCATAACTGTTAGAGAATTTGTTCATGATAAATATTGGTTAATGATAGATATTGTAAGAACATGAGAGCAGGTGTCCACTGAACAAAATTAAATAGATGACAATCACCTAAATGCATACAGAACAAACACAGAAGTCCTCAGCTGAGAGCTTATGAAAGCATAACTGACTTAGCCGGTGCCACGGCTGAATAGGCTAATCCTCCGCCTGCGGCGTCGGCACACCGGGTTCTAGTCCCGGTCGGGGCGCCGGATTCTGTCCTGGTCGCTCCTCTTCCAGGCCAGCTCTCTGCTGTGGCCCGGGAGTGCAGTGGAGGATGGCCCAAGTGCTTGGGCCCTGCACCCGCATGGGAGACCAGGAAAAGCACCTGGCTCCTGGCTTCGTATCAGTGTGGTGCGCCGGCCGCAGCAGCCATTGGGGGGGTGAACCAACGGCAAAAGGAAGACCTTTCTCTCTGTCTCTCTCTCTCTCACTGTCCACTCTGCCTGTCAAAAAAAAAAAAAAAGCATAACTGACATAAAGTTTACTGCCACTTTGTCATTGTGTCACTTTCATGGTCATTGTCGTCATCACCGTCATCACCATCATCTACTCTCAAGGAAAAGAACTCTCAAATTCTTTTTAAGCCAGAGTGAGTTTACTTCAACCCTATCCTTATCTCTGAATATCCTTGGATAATATGGTGTTTGGCAAGGACAATTCCTGCCAGGTAAGTCTAGCATTTCCATTGCTTTGTGCACATCAGCCCGTCCACCCCCAGAGGACCTGAGTCAGTGTTCTGGGACGGAGCCCCAGGTATCAGTATGCTGCAAAGGCTCCCGGGTTATTCCGATGAATCAAAACACAGGGGCCTGGGCTCTCTCCCAGAATGACTGACTCAGAATCTCTGGGATTCGGGGCCTGGAGAGCTTTATTACAAAAAGGCTCCCTGGGTGATTCTGATGCATACCAAACAGAGAAATGCTTTCTTTGGTTGAAAGGCATAAATCTGTTCAACCATCAGGGGAATACGTTGGACAAACAATCAATATTAAATAAACATTTGAGTACAGACTCCAGTCATGCCCACAGCTAACCTCTCATTGGCTTTTCAATTTGGGTAAAAGCTAAATTTGCTGCTTAGGGTAGTGTTGAATGTATTTAAATATATCATGGAGACCGCATGAATAACTCTGATGCATCTTTTATCTTTTTATATATTCACAAATCACCTTTATGAACACTAGCTTCACACCAGACAATAAAAATGCCCATTAAACAAGAACACAAACCAAGCAACAGCCTCAATTTGAAAAAGTGCTTAATTTTACCCTAAGAATCTCTTTGTTCCCCTTCTTTTCATATGTTAAAATAAATTTGAATCTATTTACAAAATCTTGTGCTGCATTAAGTGAAACATAAAAGAAAAAATACTGTGGCATAGTGGGTAAAGCTACCGCCTGCAGTGCCGGCACCCCATATGGTGCTGGTTAGAGTCCTGGCTGCTCCACTGCCAATCCCACTCTCTGCTATGGCCTGGGAAAGCAGTAGAAGATGGCACAAGTCCTTGGGCCCCTGCACCCACGTGGGAGACCTGGAAGAAGCTCCCAGCTCCTGGCTTTGGATCAGCACAGCACCAGCCATTGCGGCCAATTAGGGAGTGAACCAGTGGATGGAAGACCTCTCTCTCTCTCTCTCTCTCTCTCTCTCTCTGTGTGTGTGTGTGTGTGTGTAACTTTCTCTCTGACTTTCAAATAAATAAATAAATCTTTTTTAAAGAAGTCTATAAATTAAAATAACATCAGAGACAGACTGTAAATTCCATGTATGATGAGAGCGACCTGGCATTTCAAGAAACATTTTTCCTGAGAACAAGTCACCAAGCATGGTGCCATAGAACTTCAGGGTACAAAAGGTCAACACCAAAATAACTGAGTGGGCAAAAATTGAGAATGACTGGGTCCTTAGAAGCAAAGTCAGTTTCAAACAAAACAAATGAGTGCAAGGGTTTTTGTTTTTGATTTTTACTTCACTAAATAACAGAAACGAATTGGTATGTTAATTTTTTCTTTTTCCTCTACAGATGCATCCTCTCTGGTTTGTACAAGTCCAAACAGTGAGCTACAAAAATGTCATAAATTGGGGAGTCAGCATATAGTTTAGCAGTTAAGAAGCACACATCCAATATCAAAAAGTCTGGGTTCAATTCCCAGTTCTTTCTCCTGGCCCCAGCTTTCAGCCAATGAAGAAGCTATGAGGTAACAGTGATGGCTTGAGTAATTGGATTCCTGCCATCCACATAGGAGATCTGGATTGCACTCTTGGCTCCCAGAGTCTGTGTTGGCCCACCCTTGGCTGCTGTGGGCATTTGCGAAGTAAACCAGTGAAAAGAGCTTTCTCCCCTTCCCTCTCCCTTTTGTTCTCCCTCTCTGTCTCAAATAGATAGAAAGATAAATACATTTTCAGTGTCATCAGTTACAGAGTGCAAGTAGTAGAAAATCCTATATTCATAGGGAGGTCCGTCATGCTAACTTTGCATTCCTCAATTCTAAATACAAAGAAAAACACACCTTTTGCTTACAAAGCAAACTGATGACATTTCAAAAATATAACAGTAAATCTGGTCTCTGAGCTCTGTTGTCAATGAAGAGAGTGAGGATGTTAGGTTTGGAATTAGAAAGGATAATGGTATAACTAAACTATCATTCTATTAATGGAAGATTCCAGCATAGTGGAAGAGCAACCTCATATTTACTCCAAGTAAAATTAGATTAATTCCTTCTGGTCCAGCATGCTAGAATAGCAAACTGCTTCTCAAAGAACCAAAAATAGAATGAAGTGCTAACAAACCCACACAAAAGTTGCTCTTAGCTGCAGAAACTTGAAAACAGTCATAGGGCTGGCATATCCTTGGGAAAAGTGTCCCACTCCTCCTCTCTGAAAAACCATCCCCAAATTGTTCCTCAGCATTAAAGATGTCATTTGAAAGATCACAAAGTCCAGAGAGGACTTACAGGATGTCATCCCTGAGGTCACATAAACTCCAGCCACTTCTCAATAAGCCAAAGTCAGAAAAAATAATAGGTGGAGAATATAATTAAGTCATGGTGTAGAAGTTTACATAAACCAAAAGTTTCTAACTCTCCCAATCTCAACACCCGCTAAAAAGTGGCAAATGACTGATTTGGTCTTGTATCCTCTTCTTTCTTTTGCTCTGCCTCATTGTCTATCGTCAGAATAATTCTCAAAACTGACAGAAGAGAGAGAGTAGCAAAGCAATGGTAGTGTTTCTGGCCCGTAGTTATCTGCTGACACCTCAAGACTGATGAAAAGAAATGACCCTGCCCAGTTTTTGCTATTCTCTACATCTTGGAGTTCAGTGGATACCCCAAATTCAACACACTCAGAGCCTCGTTACCACTGATCATCCAAGAATACCCCCCTCCCAGCCTCCCAAGGCTGTGCAGGCTACCATCACTCCACTCTGAAAACCCTGGAGCTGTCCTTGGCTCCTTCTTACCCTGACCCTAAGCAATGACTCGCCTCCAGGTTCTTCCTTCAGAGTCTCTTAGCATGCTCCTTTGTCTTCACTTCCATTGTTTTGGGTTGACAGTTAAAGAATGAGCAGGAATTTCCCAAACATGTTTAGAAGGCATTTTAAGCAACAAAACAGTCTTTGTCAAGCTTCAGGTGTGTCAGAACACGGAGCCCTAGAATCTACTGGTGACCTGATTCTGTGCAACCCACAGTAGCAAGAAAGGAAGGGGGAAGCTCTAACAGAAAGGACTTTAGACCCTCAAGCCATGGGATCTTAACCTTTTCCCAGCATGCCAGTGTCTTGCAGACTTCAACGATTTGACTTCTGCCTTATCTATATACCACCTCTATTATTCTCAGTTGCTTAATAGTTTTTCTGTGAATTGAGCTGTTTTTCCATATTAATCAATGGATTCAACATTGAAATTTTAGCATAATTTTATTATGAAAATTTTCAAATATATATAGAAGACAAGCATAGAATAGACCTACATGTACCCAGCACAACCAGTATGAACTCAGGTCTGAAGTTGCTTCTCCATACTCCCCTAGTCACCACTATCATCTCCACCAGCACATACTAAGCACACTGCACTCAGTTACTTAAAGCACATCACGGACACTGTATCTCTTCACCTCTGTATACACATGCATCTCTAAAGGATAATGTCTTTTTCTTAAATAACTACAAAACTATCATCACATTTAACTAAATCAAAAAATAGTTCCTAAATACAATCAAATGTCCAAGACACTAAAATTTTGCATCACTGTCATATATGAAACACAAAAAGAGTTCACATAAACTTTAAAAAGAAAATAATGCTAATAATGTTATTAAAATTGTGGCATGGGGTAAGGATTTGATACAGAGATTAACATGCTGCTTGGGAGGGCTCATCTTGTTTCCAATTCCAGCTTCCTGCTAACCTGCACCCTAGGAAGAAGCAGATGATGGATCAAGTATCTGAGTCCTCGCCACCCACATGGGTATTGACACCAGTGCTTGCCAGCCCTGGGTATTACAGGCAATTTAGGAGGTAAACCAGCAGATAGCTCGCCCTCTGTTCTCTGCCTTTCAAATATTTTTAAAGTAATAAAATTATGGCATATTTTGCTAGTATTTGGAACACTTAGCTTAACGCCTATTTTATTAAAAATAGAGATCAGAAAGCATTAAATATAATATTATGACATACTTCCTCATTGTGAAAAGCAGAAGGATTGGGCATTTAAATAGGAATAAATTTCTCACTCCTTTATTTAATGCCATGCCCATGTACCACCTAAATTATCTCTCATTTAACCAGGAATATTTGATACACATTTTAGGAGACATTGACACATGGAGCAAGAAATCATCTCAGGGGGCCGGTGTTATGGCTTAGTGGTTTAAGTCTCTACCTTTGATGCTGGCATCCCATATGGGCGCTGGATTAGCCCATCTGCTGCACTTCTAGTCCAGGTTCTTGCTAATGCACCTGGGAAAGCAGTGGAAGATAGCCCAAGTGTTTGAGCCCCTGCACCCACATGGGAAACCTGTAAGAAGCTCCTGGCTCCTGGCTTTGGCCTGGCCCAGCCCTGGGTAGTTGCAGCCACCTGAGGAGTGAACCAGCAGAAGGATGATGTCTCTATGTGTCTTTCCCTCTCTCTGTAACTCTGTTTTCAAATAAAGTAATTTTTTGAAAAATCATATCAGAATTCTGGGTCTGATGGAATTTATAAATCAGAAAATTGTTCTGGCCTTAGCAAAAACAGAAGGGAGGGGGCTGGCACTGTGGTATAGAGAGTAAAACTGCTGCCTGCAATGCCATCATCCCATATGGGCTCCAGTTCAAGTCCCAGCTGCTCCACTTCCAATCCAGCTCCCTGTTGATGTACCTGGGAGACCAGTGGAAGATGGCCACTGTGGTCATTTGGGGAGAGAACCAATCGATAGAAGATCTCTCTCTCTCTCTCTCTCTCTCTCTCTCTCTCTCTCTCTCTCTCTTCCTTTCAAATAAATTAAAAAAAAAAAACACAAAGACTTTGAAAAAACAACAGAAGGGAGATATGATGGAGGAATGAACAGCCTCTTGCTGTGCCCCACAGCTTAGAGAGTCACCCTGTTACGTGGTGAAAGGGGCTGGGTTCTGCTGTGCTGCAGTGGGGAAACATACCTCCTCGTGTACCCTTTACCAAGAATAGAGCTCTTCTATTGAGAAGATTGCTTTGTCTGATGTCACATCTTGGGGACAGGCAGAGATGTACATGGTGTAGGGGGAGGAAGAGGATGCGACCCAACCAGCCAGATCAAACCTGGCAATCAGTGAAGTGACTGACATCATAGCCAGCTGGTCCTCACACCCCACATCATTATTTCTTGAGTCTTCACTGTCAACCAAGCCACTGCTCCAACTCTCCATAGCCATCTTCTCCAGAAGGGACCTCAGTGTTCAGATCCTTCTTCCTCAGAACCACCCTCTTCTGTGAATAAATTACCAAGTCCTCAAGAAATGCCAAAATGTGACATTTCCCACAATATTTCTCACCTTTCCCACCCCCCACACAAGCACTCAAATATCTTCCATGGCTCCCCTTTCTTGCACAGAAAACTTCATATGCTCTGATGTGCTATTCCAGATCTCCCAGATCTCACTCTGACTGATGTTTCCAATTTAATTTCTCAATATTCTTCCAGAGTTCCTTGCATTAGGCCACTTGATCTAATTGCTGTCACCCAAATGTACACAGATACAAAACCACTTAGGGCCACTTAGCATAGTTTAATATGCTAAGACTGCCACATTCTGATCATTTTGTTCATTATCAGTCCAGTCTTCTGAAGATAAAAGTCAGAAAGTTGCATCCTCAGACTCTCCATATTAGGGCAAGGATAGTCTTGTGCTCTGGCCCAGAAATTGTAAACTCTAAATCCATTACTAAATTCTGTTTATACTTTATTAGCTAAAGCTGATTCTGTCAGGTGCAATCAAAATCCCGGACCCTATTCCTTCCACATAGCTCATGTCGCCTGCTTGGAATGACTTCCTGGGTCTTCTTCTCTTGGTCAAAGCTGACTTTTCTACCAAGTTCTACTTTCAAGATTTCTTCTCTATTTCTCCACTCTTCATAAATATTTACAACTTATTATTTGAAGTACTCACTGAGAAGTTAATGCTATTCTATTTTATATTTACCATCTTTTGCCATAGCTGTGAATCAAGTTGTTTTACCATACAACTTAGATATAAGCCCCTGTGTTTTCACACTGACTCAGTAGTTAATCACATCTTTCCATGAGTAAGGTACTGTGCTTACTGCCAGAGATGCCATCATGACGTCATGATGGTGAAGACAAAATCTATGTTCCCAGAAACACAAAGCCAGTGGGAGAAATAAATGGATAGAAAACAATGTTCTATGATAGAGGTTCTGTGAGTTCAGGTGGAGGAGAAACCCACTTTCCCTGGGGAGTTCTGAGAAGCTGGGAAGGATAGAAATGAACAAGGGGTATCCTCAGGCTGGTAAACAAAGGAGAATGCCTCCCACTTTTTAAAATCCTAGAACTCCCTAACTTAGACGGCTTCCCTGCTTCTAGTCAGGGTCACCAATACAATATGATAAGAGTTTTAAAAAATAAACCCAAGGTTGATCTAAAACCCACAAAGAAAAAGTGAGGAATCAAAAGAAAATCCAAGGGCAGACACTGGGGCACAGTAGGTTAACCTGCTGCTTGGGATGCCCAAAGCCTGCATCAGAGTGTCTGGGATGGAGTCCTGACCCCTCTGCTTCCGCTCCAGCTTCCCACTGGAGAGCCTGAGAGGCAGCCAATGATGGCCCAATACCTGGATTCCTGCCACCTATGTTGGAAGACCCGAATGGAGTTCCCAGATCCCAGCTAGGGCCTGCCACAGCCCCAGCTGTGGGGAGTGAACCAGCAGGTTAAAGTCTCTCTCTTTCTCTCCCTCCTTCTCTCTCTCCCTACCCATCTTTTTGTCTCTCCTTCTCTCTGTCACTCTGCCTTTCAAATAAATTTAAAAATAAGTTAAAAAAATCTTAAAAAAGAAAGTCTGTTCATTTTTCTTTAACACACCTTTGTTGAGTTCTTTCTACATTAGACAGAGAAACCAGAATTCAATCCCAAATCCCAAAATCACTACAGCCACTGCACTGCCATCTCAAACCAAGGATAACCCCATGAATTCTCTGAGCATCATCTCTATGCCAGGCACTGTCTCCAGTGACACACAGCATAAATCAACACTCATACACTACAAAATAACAGTCTATTTTCTCAAGCTCCATATGACAGAATTTGTCACAAAGACTATATCAAATAGACTTAAAATAGACTGAACAACAAACTTTGTTACACAGCAACTTAATAAAGCATTGCTATCAGAAAACTAGGTTTTCAGGAGAGTTTAAAACAAAGTACCAGCTATAGTTTTAGAACCATATAAATGAGTCTTCTAGGACACGAGCTTTGCCTCCGATTCCCAAAGGTCTAGGGTCTCAGAATCTGAACTCCTCTTATCCTCATTCATTTCATGGAGCTGAAGGTTAACCTTCAGACTACTCCATCATGAACCCAAAAAACAGAAGCTCTAAGGGTGACATGGTATGGATGTCTTCCAACACACTGTGATAGAATGTCAGAATATCTCAAAATAACAAATGTTTTCAAAAGAGCAAATCATACATTCCTTCATTATCTATGAATAAGCCTGTGGTCATTAATCTTTCGAGGGCCATGGACCCCACTGAGAATCTAAAGAACCTTATGGAGCCTCTCAGAAAAAAGAATGGAATCCACGCATGTATCTTTAGACTAAGAAGCTCTCATCTAACCTACTATTTCATTTATTCCTTTTTCATGTTAACTTTTAAAAATGAGGGTTAATTTGGGGTAAACGCTTGGCCTAGAGGTTATGGCCACACTTGAGATGATTGTATCCCATGTAGGAGCACCTGTGTTCAAGTCCCAATTCTGCTCCTGATTCCTGCTTTCTGCTGATGTGTTTCCTGGGAGAGAACCGGTGACAGCTCAACCACTTGAGTCCCTGCCATCCAGGTGGGAGATCTGGATTGAGTTCTGGGATCCTGGCATTGGCCTGGCCCCATTCCTGGCTGTTGCAAGTTTTTGGTGAATGGACAATGGATGGGAGCTCACTCATTCACTCTCTCACTCTCTGTCTCTCAAATACATAAAAATTAACTAATTAATAACTTCTTTAAAATGGAGAGCAAAGTCTTTTAGTTAGTTTGGCAAACAAGAGAGAAAAGCACCTTGTCCCATTGGAGCACATCCACCATCTAGCAACCTTAGGTATTACTCAACTTTGAAAATATGTAAGCTGTATTTTCAATGACCCACACCACATACACCACGAGGGAATAGGAGTACAGGTCATGGTTACTACCTGAACACCAGTTAGAACACACAGCTGAGCAGGAGATCAAAGGATGTTTGACACCCAGGTGATTGGAGACGATCCCTAAGATGGGCAGCCTATGTTCTGGAAAATCTAGCAATAGATAGTAGAGATCGGACAAAGGGCCTTGGGCTGATTTACAGGTCTCCACTTCCTAAGAAGACCTGGATCAGAGATTAAGACAAAGTACCAATCCTAGGGGTACTTGGAAGAAAACTGAAATAGGGATTGAGGCAGTGGAGTAGGTGGAAACCCATCATTGCCTCAGAGAATCAGACCAACACATGGTCACTGGAGTAAGGAAGGAATCTGGCAAAATGGGAACATTTAGGGAATCTGGCAAAATGGTAACCTAAAGGTAGAAAACTGGTTCCAGAGATCACGGTGAAAGGCAAGTGCATAGTGAGGGTCAGATGCATACACTCAGTGGTGGAGATTATAAATCTACAGAAACTAAGAGCCAGGAGTATGTCTACAAGGACAATCATGTTGCACAAGGTATCTTCTAGTATTCTGAAAGCCTGATTTCCAAATCTACCCAAACAAAAAGCATGGAAAGTTAGAATAAAACATGAGCTAAGTGCTTAGTCTTTGTCTACTGAATCACCGTGTTTGATGGTAATATTTGGAAATCAAACAGAGGAGATCTTTGGAACACTAAGTTATTTCTTAATACTTCATATTTTTGGCAGTAGTAATGATCTATTTTCTAATGAAAGCAGGCCCTTCACAATAGGTAATCCTGTGTACTGAATTATTTCTCTCGTACTTCTCTCTAAAGCCGAAATGCTGAGCTATCTACTGTTCGTGCTGAGAGTAGGAGAAAGAGTAGAAAAGCAACAAGCTAGCAATGACTACTTGAATAGTGAATAAACATTGAGTGATGGCTAATCTAGGCATTAAAATATTTTTCCTTCATTTCCTTCATATTTGCACATATCCCCTCACATCAGTTTATGACAGTTAAATGAGGACATTTTTCACTTCTCCCATAGAAGGGCATTCTGAAATGGGCAGAGAATCAAGCGAGTTAAATACAAAGGAGCAGGATAAAAGATGTCCACTTGGTAAAAAGCTGGAGATGTTCATCTCTTCAGATAAACCCCCACTTTACCACCCTATTCTGTGTCTCAGAGGCCGAGCTACAGGGACTCCAACTACAGGATCCCTTACTGTCGGTCTCCATGGTGTGTAGCCAGTGAGGGGCACTCACCTGCTGGAGACACGAGTGAGAGGAGAATGCTACCTAGATGTACCCCAGATCCCCCCAAATAGCCAAGGCCAGACACACACTTCGTCTGCTCAACAAAGTGCTGTCAGGCAGTCGACCCTCTCTCTCCCTTCAGGTTTTGGGAATTGCTCCTTCTCCTTGTAGTAGCCCAAAGACTTAATAATTTTGGCTTCCCTACCCCTTGGTCATCCCTTCTACGATTGCCTAACTTAAGCATGCATCTGTCTCCTACCAGAACCCTGACTTCATATTGCCATTCCAGGGACATCCCTGCCATGGGAAGGTAGCTGGGGGGATAATGTGACCCTCCCTGCCCCCTGCCCCCTGCCCTTTGCCCCAGCAACTGGCCATTCTGTTTGGGTTGGTGCCAGAAAGTTCTAGTCCTAAAAGAGAGTGGTTCTGTTGTTTCTACTTGGCTAAGTAGAAACAGAAGGAAGGGAGAGCTCTCCCCTTCTGGTAAATTAGTTCAACAAGTTGAGGGTGTTACTACAAGAAACAAAAGAAAATCATTCCACCTAAACTACCAGCAACTCCCTAAACACAGCAGACCTAAAATACTGGAGTAGAAAAGTTCTGAAGCATGGTTGATACCCATTTTGGTATTTTACTTTATGCAAAACATTTTTCTTAATTTTATAATAAAACTTTTAGGGGCTGGTGCTGTGGCGTACCAGGTAAAGCCGCTGCTTGCAGTACCAGCACCCCATATAGGCATTGGTTCAAAACCTGGCTACTCCACTTCCAATCCAGCTCCCTGCTATGGGCTGGGAAAGCAGTAGAAGACGGCCCAAGTTCTTGGGCCCCTGCACCCACGTGGGAGACCCAGAAAAAGCTCCTGGCTCCTGGCTTCAGATCAGCGCAGCTCCAGCCATTGCAGCCAACTGGGGAGTGAACTAGTGGATGGAAGACCTAGCCCTCTGTCTCTGCCTCTCCTTCTCTCTCTGTGTGTGTAACTCTGACTTTCAAATAAATAAATAAATCTTCTTAAAAATTTTTTAAACTAAATATGTGCTTATTAGATTCCCAAAGGAATGAGGATATGATATTCTTGTAACATCAATATCCCCAAACAATTTGAATAGCTCTGCAGGATGCTGTAGCCTCCTGTATCTTCTCTTAAATTCAATTTTTGCTTTGGGTTCCCATCAAGTATTCAGAGACTTTATGTTCAAATGGGAAATAGGGACAGGTAGGAAAAATCGCATCTTAAAATATAAATGATTCCCATTAAGCATAAATGTAAGTGATTTAATATTTTTAAAAACCTACTAATTTTATTAATGCCACATATGAGAAACTTGGAAAGCCTCCACTGAAGACATTCATCCAGAAATGTCAGAAAGAAGAATGAGTTACAAAGGGGGTGAAAGCAAGAATACTGGAGCCCAGCTGGAATGAGGCAAGACACAACTACACTTCATTCCCAAGGCCATTGGCAGGGATCTGAATCAAAGCTTGTAGGAGCCTCAGTAACATGAATAACAAGGGACAAGACCATAAAACTCAGGAGGTCAGTGTTAAGGCTACATTGGACTCCTTTTTTTGGAAGAGGACATCAGCAGCACTAGTGTCAACATTCCAATGATTGAAATCATAACTAGAGAAATTTCATTACGTGTTAGTGAAAGCATTGACAGTTAAGATTGGTGTATAGTTTCAATTCCAGAAATACTGCTCTATTGTACTGTGTCAGGCACAGATGACTCAAAGATACAGATACCTCTACTTGGCCACAGGAATCAACAACTTCCTCTCTTTCCACTCCCTTATAGGCTTATTTCTTTTTAACTTAGGGATGCAGGAAGAATAGAGACCCCTTCTCAACAGCTGCTTCTGGATGCAAGATCTCCTTGGTGGGGTCACAAGAAAGGCCCTGCAAGAAACCCAGCTACTCTGAAGGAATCTAGTAGGGATCCGAGCAGGGCAGATTCTTGTCCTCTCTCTCCACTGCCTTCCCCACTCCTTCCCCTGGAAAACTGTGAGATCCAAGACACCAGTCACACCTTGGTTACCAGGAAAGGCCCCTCTCCCTCTCCCTCTCCCTCTCCCTCTCCCTCTCCCTCTCCCTCTCCCTCTCCCTCTCCCTCTCCCTCTCCCTCTCCCTCTCCCTCTCCCTCTCCCTCTCCCTCTCCCTCTCCCTCTCCTCATCTCTGTCACTCACACACACACACACACACACACACACGGCCTGAACAATCTCAGGGCCGTTTTGTTCAATCTCTCCTCCTCTTTCCAAAAAGAGCCCTCAGGCACAGCATTCAGTTGTAAAATGTAGACTTGAGGGTTCAGGGGAGGCCCTGCTTAAATCCTGAGTTAAGTCCCTTACCTGAGCTGCACATTGCAAGTTAAGGGCGTTCTGTTAAAAACAAAATGGAAATTTATTGTCTTCCTGGAGGAAGAGGAGAAGGAGGATGAGGAAGAGAGAGGGAGAGGGGGAGAGGGAGAGGACCCAAGCTCCAGGACACGGAGAGGATGGGTTTGGAAAGCAGACTGCTCTGGATTCAGAAGCTAGTCCTTACACCTGGGTGAGGACAGTGTGTCCTTGGGTCAGGCAATCTGCGCTTCAATTTCCTCATCAGTCACATGGTGATAATAATACCATTCACAGGGTGGCTGTGGGTTTAATGAAATCATAGATGCTCTTGCTTTAGAAAGTGTATAATACATACAACTGTCGGTGATCACAGCAACATTCATAATTGATATCTTAAATCCTTTTTTGTGCTGTGGTAAGTTAAGTCTTTTGCTACTTCTTTCATTGTTTTTATGTTAGGTTACCTAAACATTTCATATTTATTCAATCCTAAAGTTTGCAAACATTCCAGTCTTACCTTGGTTACAACCCCATGATGACTCTCTGCAGTATTTGAGTATAGCATCCTATTAAAAGCCCCAGGAAAGTTAACCCTTTAAGCTGTAGCATGATTTCTATTCTGGACTCTCTTCCCTAATAAACTTTCATGTGCTGGGTGCTGTGCGTGCTGGGGTTTTACACACATAAGCTTTACCTAGAGTGCAAGATGCAACTCCCAACAAGCAAGTCATACACTTTCCTTCCATTTTCTATCCTTTATCAAGTAACCAAACTGGGTTGGGAGAAGTACTTAAGTCCAAAGCCACAGAGCTAATCCCCTTCTCACCTTCTTCCTGTTTCCTTCCTGGGAGACAGACCTAAGTCATGCCAGGACAATTGCCATGAAATTCTATGCTGGCAGCAAATACAATCAGAATGTCACAGAAGCGAAGATGAGTAACAAGGCCACTGGAGACGGCTTTATTAAAGATAGCACAGGGGGCCAGCGCCACAGCTCACTAGGCTAATCCTCCGCCCGCGGCGCTGGCACAGCAGGTTCTAGTCCCTGTCGGGATGCCAGATTCTGTCCCGGTTGCCCCTCTTCCAGGCCAGCTCTCTGCTGTGGCCTGGGAGTGCAGTGGAGGATGGCCCAAGTGCTTGGGCCCTGTACCCCCTGGGAAGACCTTTCTCTCTGTCTCTCTCTCTCACTGTCCACTCTGCCTGTCAAAAAAAAAAAAAAAAAAAGATAGCACAGGGGACTGGCAGTGGGATTAACAACATCTGTGGTGACGTTTGGTTCTCTAATAAGCATAAGTGTGTCATTCGCTCTGAAACAAGTAAGCAAGCATTTAGAAGGGGGGGGGGTGGAGAGAGAGAGGGAGGGAGAGAGAGAGAGAGGGAGAGGTCTTAGGCCAAGGTGATCAGAAAATTTGCCTCAACTAGAATCTAGTTTCATCATTATCAAAATAAGCTCCCAAGGGGAACAGGATAGCATCCCCAGATCAGCACACTCATCTGAATCCTTCTGAACTTCTCCCTAGGACGGAGGTCCCTTCAATTCCAAACCTCTGTTCCATACCTCATAAAACTAATGAGATTTCTTCCACATGGGCAAATCTCCATGTTGCCAGGATATTGGAAAGTGTCTAGGATGGCGAATTACTCCAGTCCATTTCTTCTCATTTAGTTCTGTAAAGCCAATGGGCAGCTCTGGGGCTCTGAGTGGGACCCCAGATGTCCTTTGGAGATTCTAGCCCAAGTCACAGGACAACTTTCATCATCTTCTAGCAGACGGTGCAAAATCACTAAGAACAAAATGAACTTTATTCTTCTAAGTCTGCAGTGGATTTTCCCTTCAAATTCACTGGCACACATAGTGTACAGATAGATTCTGCTCATTGCAAATACAAAGGAGATCACATGCTAAGACTTTAGAAGTCAGGAATCTTTCCTGGATTAATATAGCCAATGGAAAACAACAATGGGAAATTTTCAAATGAACCCATAAGCTATTCGTAGAGTTTCACCCCATTTTATGAAAGCCCAGAAATGCAGGAAGTGTGTGCAGGGCTTCAGAGGGTTGGTGAGAACCCAGCCCTTTCTTTGCTAAGTCTCCCAAAAGACTCTTTCCAGAAAGGAGAGGACACAGACACCCTGCTTGTGTGAAGAAAGAGGGAGCGTATCCCAAGCCAGAGCCGCTCCATATGCATTGCAATCTGGTCTGGCCATCAAATATCACCAGTTTTTAACAAGATAAATAAATAAATTCAGAGTAAGCACCTTTGTAGTAAATGGACACCATTGGGATATTTCAATGCATGGTGTTTTTTTTTCTAACATCTTATCTTTATTAGTTTTGTCATAGCTTTGACCTATGATGAGTTAGAAATGGAAAAATACAAACTGATTGGGTGAGGACCAGATAGTTGAGGAAGCACTGCCCTGCTCACAGTTTGGCTGCCTGTTGGAATCTCATAAGGAGCTTTCAAAACTACTGATGCCTGGATCTCAACCCCAGAAAGTCTGTTCTGATTAGGATGGGATGCAGCCCAGGCAGTGGGAGTTCTTTTTAACTCACATGCATTTAATCTAATACACCGTAAAGATTTTCAATTTTCCTTATGTGATTAGGGTGTACACTTGAGGACCAATGATCTGGGGAGATGGGAGGGTTGTGGGTGGGAGGGAAGTTATGGAGGGGGAAAAGCCACTATAATCCAAAAGCTGTACTTTGGAAATTTATATTTATTAAATAAAAGTTAAAAAAGTAAACTGAAATATGTCACTCAAAAAAGTTAATTGTCTTCTATTGTTTTGAAAATTTGAAAACCATTTTATATGTCAACTTAAGTTATAATTCCATGTTTCATTGTAAACGAGGTTAAAATGGATCAGGATATGATACACAGTCATGTGAGGTACAGATATTTTATTGTAATACAAACAAGTGCATAATCCTTAAGTGTATGTCTTGATGACATTCTCATAAAGTAAAAACATCCATATAACCAACATTCAGATCAAGACACAGATAATGCACAATATTATTTATTCCATGTTGTGACATCAAATATTGCTTCCCACTGAGATAGCATAAAGATAATGTACTCTGCCACTGTGAATATGCCTTTACCTTGGTTACAACTGATCTACAGCTCAAGTTGGGCAATTTCAAACCCTAGAATTAGGAAGTACAGTGATTTTTTTATGGTAAACGTGGATCTGTATTTGCTCATGAAGAAAATTCCACAACAATGATACAAATGAATTTCTAAAAGGCATAACCCATAAGAATGGGAGAATCAGGAGAGATGGCAGTTATAAAATCAGAAGCTAGAAAGCAGTAAATGACTCTCCAGGCCTGAGAAAGATGAAGCTAAACTACTGATGGAAATTAGTTCAATGAAAGATGGGCTCAGTGAGATTCCCAGGCTTAATTAACACTTGGCTCCCAGGATGCGGGTGGCCAGTTGGGAAGTGAAAAAGGCTTCCTAGGATACAGGGAAAAAGATCTTAAAGTGATATTGAAGATTCCCAAGGAAAAAGCCCAGGTGTTTCACAGCAGAGTCAAAATAGACAAGGCTCTGTTGGGAGACAATTCTCCATGGATCTCTTTCCATTCCCATGCCTCTTGGGCAAACACTGACAGCTTTTTGTTCTGATTGCCTTTTTCAATACTTATATAGAGAATAGGTTTGGAAGGTAGAGATAAAGTCTTCTTTCAGACAAGAAGACAATTTGGTTTGCTAACGTCTTAGTCTGTGGCAAAGACTGGGTAGGTTTACTCATAGGTCATTGTGAATGACAAAGACCTAAGCTCAGGATTCTTCAGCGTGACACATAGCTACCACACATTGAAGATCCACCTTTCTTGTTCCATATTGTCTTTGTGGAATTGGGGAGCAAAGGGAACTGAGGAAAACATGAAGTTCATGCTGCTGGCTAGACTGTAAATAAAGTCCTCTGAATCCGACCCAGGAGTCTCACGTCCTCTGTCTACATCCATTAAGCTTTAGTGTGCTAATGTGTTAGCTTGAAAGTAAGGCAAACAAGTCTCTGTGGCAAAAATATTATAAACGAAGGATCTCTGTGAGACCCCAATGGAAAGAAGGGGCCATGAAAGAAGGATGTACTTTTCTCTGAAGGGAGAAGAGAACTTCCACTTTGCTTATGGCCGTGTCCAAATACTGATGGAGCCTGTGGTTACCAAAGGCTTCCAGAGCCTTGGCAGCTCATGGCAAGAATCTCGGGTATCACTGACTTCATAAATAAGAGTGTTAATTGTTCAAGGAGCAACAGGAGTCACTGTGCACTTACTCCCCATGTAGGTTCTCTGTCCTTAATGAGTAGTACTATGAGAATTAACTGCAAAACTTGTTCTCAAACTGTACTTTATATGTTGTATATGTGTGTGGGTGCAAACTGTTGAAATCTGTACTTAGCATAGAGTTTGTCCTCTGTATATAAAGTTGAACTAAAAATGAATCATAATGAAGAAGAGGTTGGGAGAGGGAGTAGGAGGTGGGACGGGAGTCGGGGTGGGAGGGTGGTATGGGGGAAAGAACCACTATATTCCTAAAGTTGTACCTATGAAAAATGCATTCATTAAATAAAAGCTTTAAAAAAAGTGAAGCAAAATCCCAGACTTCTCATAGATCTTGACTAGTCTAGCAACTCCCACAGATTTAAGCCCTCAACTCTAGAGCATGAGCACATAAAAGTTACAAAACATCTAAGAATATCAGCTAACAATAATTAAAGTTTATTAAAACGCAACTTGGAGAAACCCATTCAGGAGAAAGAAATTTAAAGAAAAATGCATCACTATCTCCAGAGAGAAGCTACTTTATATACCAAATGATAAGAATATGCTACATTTTTGAAAGAAATGTTCCTAAAACAAGATATATTAATCATATGTGGCAGCTACACAATGTGACTTAGCAATTACATTTTTGTCATTTCAATTAAATTTCAAAATTTACATGTGGCTATTGGCTATGCTGATGGAAAGCATTGTATACTGGGCTACAATATTTTGATTCTCTAAAAACCTATATTCACTGAATTCTTCCTTAACTCTGCAATCCTCTGATTCCCATTGAAAAACCACTGAATGAAACAGTCTGTAGTTCTTTTTATTGAAGTTATTGGAAGGTTGTACACTTCATCACCCATACACAGTACAAGAAAGGAACATTTTTAGATTTCAATGCCAGGAAGTCTTCATGCCCCATTAACAATCAATATGGCTTCCCCTTCAGGAGAATGTAAATCATATAGCAGATGTCTGCCTTTTGCCATGACTCAGAAAGGTCAGAGACAAATGAGCAGCCTCATTTTGATAAAACTTGTACATAACTACGTATTAAGTCATCTTGTATATATATTCCTTGTTGATTTGTGTGTATTTCTGAATTTTATTCTAATCTGTTGACTCCTAAAAGCTTTATTCAAGGCATTATAAATTAAGTTGGTAATAACAAATAAAAAGGGACCTATTAAATTTTAATAAAACTTTGAGAAATGTAATAGGAAAGTTTTAAAATAAAGTCAAGAATATCTACAAAGTACAACACATAGACAACAAGATGGAAAACAGGAGAGAAAAGTTTCAAAACTGGTACTTCATCATGGCGTAAGTTTACCTTTCAACTGCCCATTTTGAAAAAGAATAAATTTTTTATTACTTGAGCAAATACAACAGTACTTCAGAAAGTTTGTGGGGAAATGAATTTAAGATGTTTGTTTTGGTGCAAAAACTTTTTTAAATTCATGCATAGTTTTTCATACTACACATTATCTAGGAATTTTCTGAAGACTCCTTACATTCATGAATTTCAAAATTTTTGCTCCAAGATAAGCTTATCTTTTAATTCCATCTTCCACAAACTTTTTAAAGTATATGGTACACACTGAGTTTACTTGCAGACAAAGGCACTCTAACTGATTACTAAGCAAAAGACTACTTATACATCTGAGGATCAAGTATTTCTTGGAAAAGGCCAAACTGGTTTGTGTTCTGGAACAAGAGATAAAAATGGAAGCAATGCCTTTATCAAAATCCTTTCCCCAAAATTTCTCAATTTCCAATTTTTTCTGTAATTTTGGAGGTATAGTATACTGTGATATTTCCCATCAGCAAACTGAGTCTCTCACAATGCTTTCAATCCCTGATGTTTTGTATGTGTATATGAATGTCACTGAAGGAGAAAGTCTGTTCTGTGAGCCTTTTAGAAAACAGGAAAAGTTGCAATGCCAAGCAAAACTGTACTTGGGGAGAAAAGTAGGTTGTGCTGCCTTGGAGATGAAAGTAGTTTTACACATCAATATAACTTTCTGCCTGAAACATCAACATGTAGTGGCATCTGAAATACTGACAATGATCCTACGGGAAACCTTTCCTACTGCTTTGAAAGTCAACCTCATCAGAGGCACTGTCCAAATTATCACCTTCTCAAGAGGTTGTTTTTATCAAGCGAACAGAATAGAGAGTTCTCCTTACTACCTAGAAGCTGCTGAATTTCCAGAAAACATGACTGTCACCTTTGAGGGAAAAATGGAAGCCCACTCAGAGAACAATGCAGCAAGAAGAACTCATTTATGGCTTTGCCTACTCTATAGATATGAACACGATACACTTGTTATTCAAGACTTGACAGCCACGACTATGATGCCGCTGAAAACTACAAGTTCTTTGGGAAACGCTGCTCCTTGGGACAGTAAGGACTCAAAGGCACAACATGTCATCAAGGTTCTGCAGGCAAACAATCTGAGGGTACCTAGACATACGGCGGGATGTATTTGAGGGCTAATTTTGGCTGGATGACGTTAACATTGAAACATGGATTCATTATCTTTTTCCTTAAAGACAAACACAGCATGGATGGCACAGATCTTGTATCAAAGATGACCTCACTGACAAGTACAAATGAAATAATATGATATTAATGAAACGTGATGAGTCTTCAAGAAATCTGGTGTTTCCTGATACAAATCCACCTTGTTTCTGTAAAAATAAGCTGTGAGGTCCCTAATTTCATTTCCTACTTCATATCTGCATGAGTCAGAGGCTTTAGAAGGTGTTAAGATTCCCAGCAAATTGAAATCAACTAGGCACCAGATGAGCGGCACATGTCTATGCCTAAGCCCACTGCAAAACTTTAGCTTCATCTCCAATCCAAACCTCAAGAACTTTCTCACTAAAATTGACTTTTGAGTAAAACTGAAGTTCATTTTTATTTTAGTTTATCTTTTGAGATGTTACCATTAAAAAGTGTGCATATTATCATGAAACAAAGAGCATAACATTCAGTGGAAGTACCATTTTTTAGGCTGTTCTCATACATTTCTGGTGCAATAAACTGCATAAAACTTGGGGGTATTTATGCATGTGTGTGTGTGTGTGTGTGTGTGTTCACTGTGGGGAAGGTAGGGGTAGTTCATAGCTCTATTTAAATTTTTAAAGATTTGAGGCTGGCACTGTGGTGCAGTGGGTTAAAGCCCTGGCCTGAAGTGCCAGCAACCTATGGACACTGGTTCTAGTCCAGGCTGCTCCTCTTCCAATCCAGCTCTCTGATATGGCCTGGGATAGCAGTGGTAGATGGCCCAAGTCCTTGGGCCCCTACACCCACGTGGGAGACCTGGAGGAAGCTCCTGGTTCCTGGCTTCGGATCAGCATAGCTCTGGCTGTTGCGGCCACCTGGGGAGTGAACCAGTGGATAGAAGACCTCTCTCTGTGTCTCTACCTCTCTCTGTAACTCTTTCAAATAAATAAAATAAATCTGTTTTAAAAATTTTCAAAGATTTGTGTTCCCCAAAGTGTTAAACAGTAGAAATGTTTAAAGCTATTTTCTGGCAATAAAAGAGTCCCCAACATGGTATGCACCTGTCATGTTGAGTTACAGGTCACTTCTAAAAGGAGTGTCACATTGAAAACCAGTAGCTACATTTTCATATGTGATCTCATCCAAGCCCTAAGATATCTTCCTGGAAGCTCCTGTAAAACTGATATTATCTTTTCCAGCTCAATGCATTAAGTCTGCTTGAGTAATAAGACAAGTAAATGTAATGGGGTACCTGGATTGAGTCCTGGAACAGAAAGAGAACTTTAATGAAAAAAATGGTGAAAATGAAAATCTGGAGTTTAATTAATTAACGTCAGATTCTTAGTTTTGACACTTGTACTGCAGTATTGCAAAGTGTTAACAATGGGGTGAGAGGTACTGAGCGAGGAGTATACAGGAATTCTTTGTGTTATCTTTGAAATTTTCCTGTAAATCTAAAAATATTCCAAACTAAAAGCCTATTTTTGAGAACCAAATTCTACATAAAATCTTTAACAATGCTTAATCACTGATCCAAAAAAACAATCTTACAGAGTTTTGGAAGCAGGGTGCTGAACAAAGTAGATCCACAGCTGCCCTTGAGGAGCTAAGAGTCCAAGACATTATTACACAGTCACCAAGTGGGCAACCGTCATCACTGCAGCTTGTGGGAAGTGTTACAGAGGGGAACCAACATGCAACGACAGAGGCACAAGGCTGGAAAGACCTCCCTGAGGAGGTGGCTGATAACAGGAGACCTGAGGGATGACAAGGAGCCGATCAGCTAGGACACCAGGAAGCCGGAGAAGCCGCTCATCACCCTGCAGGAATGGAAGGGCCCGGGCACCGCCAGCATGACCAGAGAGCACAAGGGAGGAGTGGGAGAACCACACCATGCAGGACCATATACGCTGACTTTGAGGGTTTATGGCTTTCCACGGAGATACCAGACTCTGCTGAGGACTTTAACTACAGGAATGGCATGCTAGTTAATACTTTTAAGAGATCACCATATACCTAATAATGAGAGTACAAAAAGAAAAGAAAAGAAAAGAAAAGAAAAGAAAAGAAAAGAAAAGAAAACACAAGACAAGACAAGACACAACATAATCTATGTGAGTGAAATGTGAAATTGACCTCTTGAGATTTGATTATTGTTTATAACCCTTTGACTATTTGATTGTCTCTACTCCCGCCGAACAGTGGTCTTTCTACTCTCTACTTGTCGAATTCTTTATTTACTGGAGGATTCAGCTTGTGATTATAAAGTAAATTGAAAGTATGCCATCGCAAAAATTAAAAGAAAAAAAAGAAGGGAAGAAGGATGGGAAGTATTGTTACATTCTTAAAGGTGTATACATGAAATGCATGAAATCTGTGTCACGTATATAAATAAATAAATGTATTAAAAATATAAGAGGATCGGTTCAAGGGCGGAGCCAAGATGGCGGAATAGTGAGGGCGCGCACCGATAGTCCGGGAAAATTTAGTTTAATAAAAGGGGAGTTACGGTAGCCTCAGAAAAAAGAACCAGGAAAATATTGCAGACAAAACTCTTCTGGATCCAGTGGGCGTGAATCGGAGGACCTACTGGGAGAACAAGGTCGCCCACCGCGCGCGAAAGCCGAACCACAGGACCGAGCCGCGGGACTGAGCCGCGGAAGCCGAGCCGAGGGACGGAGCTGCGCGCAAGTGCTCGAAGGGGAGTGCAACAGCGGGGAGACTTGGGAAGTCCAGGGCTCCGAGTCCACACATCGGCGCTGGAAGGGGAGCAGACCTGCGTGGAGAGCGTGGGAGCCCACAGTTCGGGACGTCAGCGGCAGACTCAACACACCAGCGCTGGAACGCGAGGTGAGCCGAACCTCAATAACCCGAGACACCGGCAGGCAAGCGGAGAGAGGAGACTAGAGGGAACGACCCCCGGGGCGGGGGGGACTTCACCAAGCTAACTGGAAGAGAGAGAGAGGGAAAAAAAAAAAAAAAAGAAAAAAAAAAGAAAAAAAGGTGACTGGTATGGACACGGGTTTCTCTCTCTCCGCTCACCTCTTAAGGGCGAGCAAGACAAAGAGCAGGCGCCATCTTGGACATACGTCATAAGCAGAGCGACCTCAGGTCTGCACCGGCCCTGAGCCTAGCAGTAAAACCTGACTCTGGGTGGGGCGAATTAACAGGAGATTAGGACTTAGTAAATTTATGGTGCTACTGAACTGAGACTGTGAAAAAAGAGACGGTGGGGGAGAGAACTCACGGAATTCACGTGAGCACTCTCCAGAGACGCTACAATTCCGTAACTTTGGCAACCCAGTGGGAGACTGAAGGAGAATTTGAGCGCACTCTAAGGGCCGAACAGATTCCCTGTGTGGTCCTTGGGAAAGAGCTTCTGATCTCTGGCTCCTGTGGGTATATCATTTGCCTGCTAACTACCTCCAACTTTGTTCAGCTGTGCAGAATAACTTCCCTGTTGAATCAAAAAAAAAAGAGAGAGAGAGAGAGAGAGAGAGAGAGAGAGGTTTACCACGCCTAACCTGGGAGTGTCACCTTTGGCACACCAAACAGAGCTCTCAGGCCACACCCATCTCAAGCCCTAAGGCTCCATCAAAAACAGATAGTCCACTTAATCTAGAGTCATAGTATAACAAGAAAAAGCACCACAGTGAAGAAACCAAATATCTCCAATATGACAAATAACAAACGCAAAAACCAAGGTAATAAAAACAAGGAAGTCACCATGAAGCCCTCAAATGAAAAAGACACCCCAATTCAAGATTATGAGGATGATGACATAGAAGAAATGCAAGAAGCAGATCTCAAAAAATTGATAAGAACATTAAGAAGTTCTCAAAAACAAATTCTTGAACTACAGAAATCCTTAATGGACAAGATAGAAAATCTCTCTCGTGAAAATGAAATATTAAGGAGGAATCAAAATGAAACGAAACAACTAGTACAACAGGAAACTGGGATAGTGACTGAAGTGAAGAATTCAATAGATCAAATGAAAAACACAATAGAGAGCCTTACAAACAGAATGGGAGAAGCAGAAGAGAGAATATCGGACTTAGAAGACAGAGAACAGGAAAGGATACAGTCAGACCAAAGAAAGGAAGAGGAAATTAGGAATCTAAAACATATTGTCGGGAATCTTCAGGATACTATTAAAAAACCCAACATTCGGGTTCTAGGAGTTCCTGAAGGCATGGAGAGGGAGAAAGGATTAGAAGGCCTTTTTAGTGAGATATTAGCAGAAAATTTCCCAGGTTTGGAGAAGGACAGAGAAATCCTAGTACAGGAAGCTCACAGAACCCCTAATAAACACGACCAAAAGAGACCCTCACCACGGCACGTTGTAATTAAACTCTCCACAGTGAAACATAAAGAAAAGATCCTAAAATGTGCAAGAGAGAAACGTCAGATTACTCTCAGAGGATCTCCAATCAGACTCACAGCTGACTTCTCATCAGAAACTCTACAAGCTAGGAGGGAATGGCAAGATATAGCCCAGGTACTAAGAGAGAACAACTGCCAGCCCAGAATATTATATCCTGCAAAGCTATCATTTGTGAATGAAGGTGAAATAAAGACTTTTCATAGCAAACAGAAATTGAAAGAATTTGTTGCCACTCGTCCAGCCCTGCAAAAGATGCTTAAAGATGTGTTACACACAGAAACAAAGAAACACGGTCATCAATATGAAAGAAGGTAAAGGAAGGAAACCAAGGAAGGAAAGCTCACAGCAAAAGATCACAGGGAATTCAAAGCATATATTAGAACTTATCTTTGGCAAATGGCAGGGCAAAGTTACCACTTATCATTAGTCACATTGAACGTGAATGGCCTGAACTGTCCAGTTAAAAGACACCGTTTGGCTGATTGGGTTAAAAAACAAAACCCATCTATTTGCTGCCTACAAGAAACACATCTTTCCAACAAAGATCCATACAGACTGAAAGTGAAAGGCTGGAAAAAGATATACCATGCCAACAGAAATGAAAAAAGAGCAGGCGTAGCCATCTTAATATCAGACACCATAAACTTTACCACAAAAACCATTAAGAGAGACAAAGAGGGACACTACATAATGATTAAGGGATCAATTCAACAGGAAGATATAACAATTATCAATGTATATGCACCTAACTACAGGGCACCGGTTTATCTAAAAGATTTGTTAACGGACTTAAAGGGAGACTTAGACCCCAATACAATAGTACTGGGGGACTTCAATACTCCACTCTCAGAAATAGACAGATCAATAGGACAGAAGATCAACAAGGATACAGTAGATTTAAACGACACTATAGCCCAAATGGATCTAACAGATATATACAGAACTTTCAATCCTACAGCTAAAGATTATACATTCTTCTCAGCAGTACATGGAACCTTCTCTAGGATTGACCACATACTAGGCCATAAAGCAAGTCTCAGCAAATTCAAAAGAATTAGAATCATACCATGCAGCTTCTCAGACCATAAAGGAATGAAGATGGAAATGAACAACTCAGGAATCCCTAGAGCATACGCAAACACATGGAGATTGAACAACATGCTCCTGAATGAACAATGGGTCATAGAAGAAATCAAAAGAGAAATCAAAAACTTTCTGGAAGTAAATGAGGATAACAGCACAACATACCAAAACTTATGGGACGCAGCAAAAGCAGTGTTAAGAGGAAAGTTTATATCAATAGGTGCCTACATCAAGAAATTGGAAAGGCACCAAATAGATGAGCTTTCCATTCACCTCAAGGATCTAGAAAACCTACAGCAAACCAGACCCAAATCTAGTAGGAGAAGAGAAATAATTAAAATCAGAGAAGAAATCAACAGGATTGAATCAAGAAAAACATTACAAAAAATCAGCCAAACGAGGAGCTGGTTTTTTGAAAAAATAAACAAAATTGACACCCCATTGGCCCAACTAACTAAAAAAAGAAGAGAAAAGACCCAAATCAATAAAATCAGAGATGAAAAAGGAAATGTAACAACAGACACCACAGAAATAAAAAGAATCATCAGAAATTACTACAAGGACTTGTATGCCAGCAAACAGGGAAACCTATCAGAAATGGATAGATTCCTGGACACATGCAACCTACCTAAATTGAACCAGGAAGACATCGAAAACCTAAACAGACCCATAACTGAGACAGAAATTGAAACAGTAATAAAGGCCCTCCCAACAAAGAAAAGCCCAGGACCAGATGGATTCACTGCTGAATTCTACCAGACATTTAAAGAAGAACTAACTCCAATTCTTCTCAAACTTTTCAGAACAATTGAAGAAGAGGGAATCCTCCCAAATTCTTTCTATGAAGCCAGCATCACCTTAATTCCTAAGCCGGGAAAAGATGCAGCACTGAAAGAGAATTACAGACCAATATCCCTGATGAACATAGATGCAAAAATCCTCAATAAAATTCTCGCCAATAGAATGCAACAACACATCAGAAAGATCATCCACCCAGACCAAGTGGGATTTATCCCTGGTATGCAGGGATGGTTTAATGTGCGCAAGACAATCAATGTGATACACCACATTAACAGACTGCAGAAGAAAAACCATATGATTC